>NC_133619.1:327363467-327663467 GCF_048593235.1 Sminthopsis crassicaudata | reverse complement strand
GCAACTCTCTTGGTAAGAAAGACTGTAAATTAAAGATAAGTTGTTAATTTGCCCCAGCAGAGGGAGTTTCTTTAGTTCCCCATACCCATAAAACCATAGGTCTGGAACAAATACCCATTCACATACAACCTAGATATATGTGGAAACACATACTGTTAAAAATGAAAAGCTTTCTAGGAGAGAGAGGTATGATGTTAGGAAGTTGTCTTTTAGATTTCTCATAAAAGGTAGAATCAATCAGCAAACATTATTAAAAGCCCACAGAATGCCAGGGTACCTCAGGTGCTGGAGAGAATAATAAAAAGTAAAGTGGCAATTGTCTTCCAAGAAGTTTTATTTTGGAGGGGGGAGGATGTTTGTTTTTTTGCTGAGCCAATTGTGGTTAAGTGACTTGCCCAGGGTCACACAGCTAGGAAGTGTTAAGTATCTGAGACCAGATTTGAACTCAAGTCCTCCTGACTTTAGAGCTGGTGCTCTATAGGGATGTTTATTGTACTGGAAGAATACATGTTCCCACCTAAGAAGTAAAAGTTATACACACAAAATAAATTTTTTTGGGGGGGTGATATTGAACAAATAAAAACAAGTGGGAAAGAGGGGAAAAAATTTTTTTTAAGGTAGGGATGGTAGAAACTGAGCTGAGCCTGCAAAATAACTAGGGATTCCAAGATGCTAAAATAAAATGGGGCAGAATAACATTATGGGGATGAAAAGACTGTATTTTCGCAGGTAATGAGACAGGAATAAGGGCGTGTCACATGAAGTGAGCAGCTAATAGGCACATTGACACATAAAGAACTATAATAAATGGAATTAAGCTACTAAGGGAGTTGTAGCTAAATTGTAAAGGTCTTAAAATATCCGGGGAGTTTGTTTATCACCTTTGAAACTTTTAGAATAAGGAAATGACTGGATCAGATTTGTACCATCAATTGATAAACATTTGTTAAGTACTCCACTATGCCTCAGCCACTGTCCTAAGTGCAGCGAGTTAGGATTATCAGTTTTATTGCTCTTTAGGGAATGTATTTGATAGGGGAAACAATGCAAGGAGACTATATAATGAGATTTAAATAGTTCAGATGAGAGCCTGAGCTAGTGAAAGAAGTGTATAGAATAAGTTAGATTTGAGAGATGTGAAGGCAGAATCAGCTGGATTTGACTACTATATGAATATGAGGATAAAAAAGAATGAATCAGAATGGTTCTAGAAGTTCTGAACTTAGATAATTAGAAGATAGTGCCCTCTATAGAGATGGGAAAGTTAGGAGAGGTTAGGAGTGGAAAGATTTTGGACTTGTCAAGTTTGAGATGCCTGTGGAAAATCTCTAGGTTATGTCTATATGTATATATAATCTATATCTTTTTCCAGAAGTTTTATCTGTGGAAGAGATGAAAATATAAGATAATAGTTTGAGGGAATGATAAGATAAAGCAAAGGGTTTTCTTTTACTTAGATCAACCACCATATTCTACCTGAAACATTTCCTACAACTTCTTCCTTTTCCTCTTATAAATATCAGTTCTTTACTCTCTGAAATTAAAACATGTTCTTTGTGTTTTAAATTTACTTGCCTGGCAATATATTATTTTCCTTGATATAATGTCCCTTGACTTTTGCAGGGTGAGATTTTAGGCCCCATAAATGTGAAAAATCCTGAATAACTTTAGGTTCCCCCCTCCTCCAG
This sequence comes from Sminthopsis crassicaudata, assembly GCF_048593235.1. Taxonomy (NCBI): domain Eukaryota; kingdom Metazoa; phylum Chordata; class Mammalia; order Dasyuromorphia; family Dasyuridae; genus Sminthopsis; species Sminthopsis crassicaudata. The sequence continues at coordinate 327,661,779 of NC_133619.1, read as the reverse complement.
ATCTTTATTTTTAATAATTCTGATCTTATTTGTTGTTTGTCCTTCATTTTGGAAGAGGACTAGTGATATCACTAGTGATCATTTATATTTAACACACAAAACAAGTAAAATAGCACCCATTATCCATTTTTTAAAAAGTTACAATTTCTATCTGAGAGATTTTAGTATCTTATATACACCATTCAAAGTCTTCACAGCAGCTGGTATAGCTGCAGTCAAATACAACATTCACTGCTGGACAAAATCATTTGGCTGAATCTAGATAATAGAAGAGAAAGCATTCCAAAAGAGAACATGTAGGGTCTGTAGTTTTTTATTGCACTGAAACTTGTAACAACATTTAACTTTATAATAAATTTGTGTAGATATAGTTACAGTAGTAAATGATAATATGGTATTTATGACTTAATGTATATGCATTTATGTATATGCATATCACCTGATATTTTCTGCATTAAGCTGCAAATCTCCAAAAATTCCCATTTAATTATTGATGGCTAAGCCAGGGATAACCAGCATTACTAATGTAAAAACTTGGAATGTTGACTATCTAGTTAGTGACAAAGACTTTCGTTTTTATTTTGAAAAATGCCTCTATGATAGTTAAATCCTATGGAAACTAAATGATAGAAAGAAAATGTAGAGCAGAAGTTCTTTTTCTGGGGCCAGTGACTTTTAAAAATGTGTCTTTATTGATGACTTGTTTTTCACATCATCATAGTTACCTCAAATATTCCTTCCTTTCCCCTTTCTATTTATAAAATAGCCCTTTTTTTTTTTTTTTAAAGAAAATATAACTAATTAATGCAATGAAAAAGTCTGAAAACATATTAAATGCATACACCTTGTGGACCTTCCACCTCCACAAAATGATAGGTAGGGAATATCCTCTTTTTTGTTACATTTATTTTTTATTTGTGTGTATGTGTAGTTGTCCTTTCCATTTACGTTTTTATCTTCAGTATATTTTTATTTTGCTTGCTTTATTCTGTATCACTTCTTATAGATCTGTCTTATGCTTCTTTGTCTGAAGCATTTTTTTTATAACAGTGTAATATTCCATTCACATACTACAATTTGTTTAGCTGTTCTCCAATCTTTGCTATCACAAAAAGGGCTATTTACAAATATTTTGAAGTATATGGGAACTTTCTTTTATTATTACTTCCTTAGATTATAGGACCACTAGTATAGACGGTTTAGTCATTATAGTTGCATGATTACAAATTGCTTTCCAAAATAGTTATATCTTCATTGCCCCTAAGAGTTACAGTGTTCCTCTCCTCCCATGTAAGATAAATGGACTTTCTAAGCTCCAAATCCCTCAGATTTAATATAGATACTTTGGTAGCCTTGCATTGGGTATAGACCTAGTGCAAGATCTCTGTCTCTTTTCACCCATAGGAGCATTAATCATAGAAATCTCTTCTGACCACCAAAACAAGATCTCCTTCCTTTTTCTTTTCTTTCAACCTTTCTCCCCATCCTTACCCACTCCCCTTCAGGTTCTCTTCATTTCATTGCTAGACTTTCTTTTGATTCAGACACATCACAAATTTCTTTTTATCCTCCTGTCTCCCCTCCCCTTTCATGTGTCCTCCCATGTTGTATTTTAGTCTCACAGAAAGTCTTAATTTACCTTTCAACAGGGTCTTATTCTGTCCATGATGCCCTACAGCCATCTTGTCACTCACTGTCCCCTCTACCGACTTCCACTTCACTCTGGTTTCCTAGCATATACATTTAGAAAGAAGTTTCTGGTGTAACTATTGCTGCTGTTACCCTTGGCTTCTGCATTTTTGTTGTGTGGGATGTTTGAGAAGCAAATGCTTGGTATGCTTTTCTAAAAATATTTCAAATCCTCTATTATTATTGCATATCCCCCTGATTTTCAGGATAGGTCACTCTGGGCTGCATCCTGAGCACTCTGTTGCTTTTCAAAACACATTCCATTCCCTCCTATGTTTTCTGGTGGGTGCAGAATAGTCTTGTGTTACTGGAAATTTCTTTTTCTTTGTATTTGAAAGTCTTTTTCTTGATGGCTTATTATAGTTTATCCCTAGTTCTCAAAGTGGATCACGACTTCAGAAAGGTGATACTATATGCAAGTGAATTGGATTTAAGGGAGGAAGGGCTGGGAAAAGTCAACTGCCTCACTATCTCCTCCAGAGTCATCTGGGTTAGTGGCCAGATATAGATCCAGGACTATTGGAAATAATCCTTGATGTATTGAGATACCTTGCCCTCTTAAACTAAGGTGGTGGTGGTGTTGTTTTTTGTTTGTTTGTTTTTTAAACAGATTTCAGATTGACTTCTTACAAAACTTGTTTCTGTAAAATTTAGTTTCTTGCTAAAATTTTAATTTCTCATTTACTTTAATCATGTGTCTTTTTGAATTTGCAACCTTTGAATTTTTTTATTTTCCTTTTTTTCTTCTTAGTAGACAGTGTAAGAATTATGTCACTGTTATTTACATTCTTTTGTTTTTCTTTGGCATTTCATTTTCTGGATTCAGAAATTCATGGAGTTCTCTTGCATTATTTCTTGCATTTTAGTATTCTGTTTTTATGGCTTATGTTGTTCTGAGGGATCTATAATCCTTATATTTTGTATGTATCTTGTTTTTGAAATCAGCATGTTTGGTTTGTATAGTGAACATTTTCTTTTAATCTTACTTGGTTTTTTGCTTCTCTTCTAGATTTTCCTTCATTTCTGTACATTTGTATTCCAAGTCTGTTTTCTGTTTTGTTTCTTTGGTGAAGCATCCTATCACAGATTCTGCCTATTCTTTTTTTCTGCCAGGTCATAAAATTCTGCTTTCATAATTTTCATTTCTTTTTTTGAACCACTCAAGAACAAGTGGTTGTGGTTCCATATTCTTTTCACATTCCACAGGATTTTCCATCTTACCATGAGTTGTAATTGTTTTCTAGTATTTTGTAGTATTTATTCATAGATGCCTGAATTTGATCTTGGGTAATTTCAATCAATCTCTCTCTCTCTCTCTCTCTCTCTCTCTCTCTCTCTCTCTCTCTCTCTCTCTCTCTCTCTCTCTCTCTCTCTCTCTCTCTCTCTTACAATTATTTATTTACAATTATTGTTCATTTTTTTTTAATCTTCATCTTTGATGATAAGGAATGAAGAGACTTCCTTCAGGGCAAGTCTCAAATAGTGCCAGCCTTCTCCTACACAGAATAATTCTATGTTAATCAGCCTACATCTTTGCCCTCGAGTGACTTTTGCATGAATAGAATTGGATCCAGTTGGACACTTGAGTGCTCTCCTTCAGTTCATGATGTGTGGCACACAACTTCCTTTGCTTCCCGCTCCCCTCCTCCCCACCTCCCTAGCCCCCCACAGATTATCCTGGCCTTTTCCTTCTGTTTCTTGGCTCTCTGGGTATCAGAAGTTCAAGAGCTGTTGCTATTGATGTGTCTGCCTCAGTAGCACCAGCATTTCAGAACATTGCAGTGCTGGGATTGGCTGAGAAGCTCTGGCTCTCTCCCACCGTCTTCAGCCTGCTTTTGTTTCTGAAGGGCACCCATGCAAACTAGTGCATCCAGGAGCTGGGATCTCCATGCAGAGAGGGAAGGGGAACTGGAGTGTCAGATGGGATTTCATTAAAAGCCTGTGTTTTGGATTCTTTGGTTCTTCTGCTAGTAAGTATATCCTTGATGATGGTAGCATGGGAGGTGGAGAGATGCTGAGTAAGGCGAGGGGTCAGTGAGCATCAGTTGATGTATTGTTTTTAAAACCTTTTGGATTCTGTGGCCTAGGACTCAGGCAGCTGAAGTTGATTTATCTTTGACATGTAATTACTATTTTGGAGAGGTTTGAGAGGTCATAGAGTTCAGAGAAAATGTTTAGTCTTTCATTTTGTTCACATGACAGCGAATCTTGTTTTGAAAAATATATTGATTATTGTTCAGTATAATTTTTTTTATTCCTTAGTATTTTTGTTTTATGTATCTTATAAACATAATTCTGAGAATAGATCTGTAAATTTTACCAGATTGTCCAAGGATTCTACAAAAAAAAAAAAAAAAATTAAGAACTTCTATGAAGGAAGAGAGAACAGGGAAAGAACTGGACAAAGAACTAGTGAAAAAGAGCCTAGAGTAAGGGCAACCAAGTAGGAAGATTGAGAATTACAAGAAAGGATAGCTGCAGTGAGAAGTGTCAGAAAATCTTGAAATTGACTATCAGGAAGATGAGATAGACAGCATCAAAATTCTCTATATCACAGTGTTAGGGTAAGATTCAGATGTGACAGTGTGACAATTCTAAAAATGGCTTTGAAAACCTAAAAGTTGCTGTTATAGATGCCCGCTATTATTACTCTTGTCATGCACTTTTGTTTCTTCAGATAAGTTTTTTTTCTACTTTGTATCTTCAAGTTTTGTATTGATTGATTATTTACTTATCTGTCTAGCTATAGTTTAATTGTTCTTTCTGACCTTTTATGTGAGGAGAGGGTTAGAAGGCCAGCTTATCTTTCCATTAAGAACTGTATGTATAACACTCTTTTTTGGAAGTGGAGGGTGTTAGATTAGACCAGGGGGCTACGAACGGTTTTCTTAGTTGTCAGAATAATACTTGACAAATCTCTTGAAGGATCAGAAGAATGAAGGAATTATTACTGTAATTAATAGTTTCCTTTTCTGCATTCACTGCTTTCTAGAAAAGGAAAGAAGAACCTCTACTACATTGCCCAGTGTTCTGTTGCAAAATACTTTCCTGCTGAGTGTAGCTTTATTGAAGGATTTGTCATTTAAAGCAATTTTTAAGTTAATTCTATCCTTATTGTAATGAATGTATTAATTATAAAATGATTCTAGATTTATATTTTTTGAGTGTATCATTTTGTTTTCATTTCTGCCATCAATCTTTTAGTCTCTTTTTCAAAGTGCTATATGTTTTCTCATTAAGGTAAATTAATTTGTTTATTAAGTTTTTAATGAATGTTAGTGGTGACACAATTACCCTTTGGGCAATTTAATGGGGGATGCCTTGGGAAACCAGGACCAGGAATTATTGTTTTAACAAAGCTAAACTATTCACCATCTTTCTCTTGTTATTTGCCAGTGCACTTATATTGTTGTTAACAATTACTATATCCAGATTATTTTTAATAGCAAACTTAAGTAATATTCAGTTCCCTAACAATGGTCTTTTGAGATAGGTTGTTTAGATATTGTCCCCATTTTATAAAAGAGGGAACTATATTCTTCCAATATGAAGGGCTACTTTTTTTTTTTTTTTTTTTTTTTTCTTCTTTTTTGGTCAGAGGCAGTTTCCATACCTGATGCTGGATTAATTCATTAAAAAAATTTGTCGAGCACTGTGTATAACATTGTTCCAGGCCTTATGGAGTGCTACATAGAAGCAGAATGGACTATACTGTTGAGCAGCTTACTACCTCATTTTATATTTTCTTGTTCTCGAAAAAAAAAGGCAGATGGTACAGAAAATGGCACGAGATAGTACAATATATGATGAAATACCTCATGAGTGGTACAGACAGCTTGTTGGAATTCAGAAAGAATACAAATGATCATTATAGTTTAAAAGCAGCTAGGGAAGTAATAGCAGAGTAGGTAGGATTTGTACTAGTTTTTAGAAGATAGTAGAATTGTATGAGCTTAAGGTGGGCATAAGTGAAGTTATGAGATGGAAATTTACAGGATCTATTTAGATGATAGGTTGATCATGGAAAATTTATAAATTAAAGTATTAGTACACAACATTAGAAAAGTAGGTTTGAGTCAGACTGTGGAGGGCTTTGAATAACAGTCCAAAAAGTTGGGATTTTACATTTAAAATTGCAGTGGTGAGAAGCCATTAAAGATTTTAAGTCTCTCCTTTCTCTCCTCTCTTTTCTCTCTCTCTCTTTCTTTCTCTCCCTCCCTTCTCTTCTTCCTCCCCTCCCCCTCCTCCTCCCTCTTCCTCTTCTCTCTCTCTCTCTCTCTCTCTCTCTCTCTCTCTCTCTCTCTCTCTCTCTCTCTCTCTCTCTCTCTCTCTCTCTCTCTCTCTTCTCTCTCTTCTCTCTCTTCTCTCTCTTCTCTCTCTTCTCTCTCCATTTACAAAAATAACTCATTTGGAATGATGGAAACTTTTTGTTGGGAAAATGATCTGTGTTTAGACCTGTCAAGTGTGAAGAGGCAGAAGGATATAAAAGTCAAATTTTTCAATAACTAGTTCAATGTAGGTGGCAGGGCAAATTTGAGAGCTATAAACAGAAACCAGGAACATTGGAAGTATTGAAAGGAAAGGGGAATTGAGCTGAAGATTGAGGTTGGGGAAAGATCAGTGAGAGGAACTAAAAACTAGAGACACAAAATGGAACAAAAATTTCAGAGTTGTGGGGTGAAGATAGGCTGGTAGCACAGAGTGGGGTGGTACTTGGCCTTGGAAGGAAATAGCCTGGGAATTAAGACTTGATAAGTCTGAAAAGGAGATTGTATAAATTGACAGCATAAGAATTGTGTCTTTCATTTTGCTATACGTTGTTAAGCATGTTCTCAGTATTTCCTATAGTCATTTGTAAATTTTTTATGTCTTAGTTAATAATAAATTTTTGTAAAGGGGCTCTATAATTTAGAAAAAAATAAGTCTCTTATTTAAGATATCAGTTGAATAGTTGTAAAAGGTCTATTAAATTTAGTTTTTCTCTCAAAATTAGATTTGAATATTTAATTTGCAGTTTATCTTTCTCTCAAATATTTTATTTTCATTTACTTATTTGTTTTGTTGAGGCAATTGGGGTTAAATGACTTGCCCAGGGTCACACAATCTGGAAGTATTAAGTGTCTGAGGCTGAATTTGAATTCAGGTCCTCCTGACTTCAGGGCAGGCACTCTCTCTACTGCAGCATCCAGCTGCCCCAGATTTTTTATTTTTAAAGTATGAAAAATCTATGTTGAAAGGTTGTTAACAATTATTGTATTATTAGATAGATGTTACAATGAATGAAGTTGCACTTTTCATGTAAGTACTCAGGTGCTTTGTTTCATGGGTTGCCATTTGAATATTTAAGTTTTATTATCTTTGGTGCCTTTGAGTATTTTCCTTGTATTTCAAAACTGATTTGTTTTTACTGCTGTTTTTACCTGAAGTCATGATGGCATTCCTGTTTTTTAAAAAAATTATCTGGGGAAAATAAATTCTATACCTACTTTTTAACTCAGTATGAATCTTTGTTTTAAATATGCTCCTTGTGTACTACATATTGTTAGGCTTCATTTTTAATCCATGATCCTGACTTTTACTTAAAGCTAATCCTTTTCTAATCTTCATTCCTTTCTTTCCTTCCTACTTCCTTACTTCCCTTCCCAGACTAATTAGTTTGACTGTTGAAGATGATGTTTGGTTTTTGTTCAGGAAGAGGACAGTGACATCAGAGAAGTAATGCCTTGACATGCAAGTGAATTGGATTTGAGGGAGAGAGGGAAGGAAGGAGGGATGTGCCTTCCTTTTCCTTCTAGAGCCATCTTGGTCCAGTGGCCAGATCAGAAAGACTGGGAGATGGCTCTGGATGCAGTGGGAGACCTTGCATAGTTGCAAGACCACTGTACTTAGACTCAAAAGGGCACACACCTTTAGACAAGGGCTGGTGCTGGGAACCTGGACAAGCCATTTATAACCTTTCAGGGCATGTGGCTCCCTTTGCCAGCTTAACCTCTGCTTATTTTATAATATTTCTACTGCTATAAATTTTTATGTTGGGGGAGAGAGCCCTTTGATTGAAAATGCCTTCCCTCATTCTGCTTGAATTTTTCATTTAATATTCCTTGTGTCAAATCTAAATTCACTAGTATTAATAAATATCCTCTTTTCAAAGTATTAAGATGAGGTGGGTTACCCAGTTAGTGCAAGTTATCCTCAAAGTTGTTTTCCTCATAATGCCAGAAAACCTGTGTACTGCTGGAATAAAAAATTTGATTTTTGAAAGGGAGAAATAGCTAGGTATTCTTTGTTTACTTTTATCTTGTGAGTTTGTTGTTGTTGTTGTTGTTGTTGTTTTTTGTTTTTTGTTGTTTTTTAGTAGAAGGGTGGACTCATGGTAAGGCAGCATGTAGAGGTCTGATGACAGATGGGAGTCATTACTAAAAGTTAGAAAGGTAATTAAGACAAGCTTTGTCTTTTTCAGCTTTTGTCTTTTATCTAGAGCCTTCAAGCTTATATCCAGGTTGAAGAAAAGCTAATTTAATTGTTTTTATCTTAGGATTTAGATCTGGAAGGAAACTCCTGGGTTTTTTAATATTTATTTTAAAGATAATAGAATAAAAATTTCTGAGTTGATTATCACACAAGTAGTTAACATTTGATCAGAATTCAAGCTAGTTCCTCACACTAAATTGAGTATTCTTTCACATTGTTTTCTTCTAACAATTCCAACCGTCCCTGTCATGCCCACTGTTGTCAGAGTTTAACAAAATATTTGTAAAAGAATTTTTGAAACACAACTTTTTTGCAAGTTGGAATTTTCTCTGTCAACAAAATTTGAAACAATGTTTTCATTTTATATTAAAATTCAGATTGCTATAATATATCCTATTCTTTGAGCCAGCTAGTTAATCAAGGTTGTTTTTTCTTTTTAAATTAACTTTTACTGAAGACCCAAGTTCCAATTCTGTCCCGGGACAAGTCACAGAACCTCTGTGCTCACCAATACTTACTTGATCTACTTTTTATGTAGAGCAATGGTTCTTAAAGTTATCTGCAGAGATCTTTTAAGGAGGTTTTTAGGGTCAAAACTAATTTTCAAACTAATACTAAGTATATGTCTACTAAAATACTTTTCCTTCTTCCAGCTACATAGCTTTGTAAGGCTGGATTTTCTTCATATACTTGGACTAATGCAATAGATGGCAACAGATTGAATGCACAATTAGAACAACCTAGTTGCTTTCTACTTATTCAGACATTAAAGACATTTGCAAAAATCAGTGATAAGAATGTTCACTGATTTTTGATTTTGGAAAAATAGCTTTTCACATATTTATTAAATAATATGTATGTTTATTTTGCTATTTTAATATAAATTAACATCGGTTTAAATTTCTATTGTGGCAAAAAATCTAGTTAAATATAAACAAAAAGCTCTTTGGAGATGTATATTTATTTCTGTTATTTTATCACAAATTAATATGTATCAGTTTTAATTTCTAATATGGTATAAATTGATAGATTTTAATACAAACAAAAACCTTTTTGGGTCCTTCATTAGAGTGTAAAGAGGTTCTGAAACCAAAAAAGTTTGAGAACTGTTTATAATCCTTTTTGGGAGCACCCTCTATTGAGGGAATCACAGGTTGTTAATTCCACCTTCCTACACTTTAAAAATAACACATTGAATTGTAGAATATTTGGAGGAAGAAGCAAGTTGAACAGATTTGTAGTCATATGTGCGATCCTTATTTTCTGTTTTGCTTTGTATATGAAATGCTCATTATTTGATGATTAAGTTCAGAATTTTAAAAAAGTCACGTCATGTGACAGCTTTCGCTCTTCTTGCTAAAATTTCTAAATTTAAAGTTCTGTGGGTTATCCTTAATTACTGAATAAGCTTGGATTAAGAAAGTAGTATCCAGTCAAACCAGCAATCTTCTATCAAGTACATGTTATGTACAAAGCAAACTTGGGCATTACAAAGACAAAAAAATAATATTGGCCCTTCCAGAAGTTTATATTCTGTTCAAATTTTGGTAGCTGGGTACAGAATTTTAGCATACAGATTAAATTTCCACCACAAACAAATAATATTGTGTTATCTGAGGCAGGCTGTCTTTCTGGGTCTCAATTTCTTCAGTCTTTTGCCCAAAGATGTGAATTTTATGAAAGGAAGATGGTAGATAGGATCCATTGAACTAGAATAGCTTTGAATTCTGGTTCTATTACCATTTTCCATTCATGAATGTAAGACTTTGAGAAAATCATTTAAGTATTTGACCAGACAAGGCAATGGATACCTGTACCTGTTGCTGGAAAGACTACAACTAGTAGACTCCTTTGAGTTTTGTAGGTCTGAGCTACATTCAGTAGGGTGGGCCCAAAGCATATCAGATGTCTGTGCTATGTTCAGCACCAGTACAATATGGCAAACCTCTAGTGGTAGGAATTACCTTTGAGTCCTAAGGATAGTGTTACGGACCAGTATTAAAGTGGGGGTGAGGGACGTGGAGGGTTTGGGAAACACATTAGAGTTTATAAGTTTATTATCAGTATAGAGAATATTGAGGTCTTTCAGTAAATGACCTCTTCACTTCTAGCCTGGATAAGATAGAGCTATTAAGTATAACAAAGAAAATCAAACAACAACAAAAAAACCACTTCTACCACAAAACAAAAAACCACCATCACCACCTCCAAGACAGATACCTAAAAACTTTTTTACTCTTTAGAAGAAAAATTTGCTGACATTTTAAGAAAAAATTTTAATTGTTTTTCATTTAGCTGGTGGAAATAACTTTTCCAGGCACTGATAAAATGATTGTGAGCTTTAAAATAGCATTTTTGTTGCTATAAAAGAATGGTTTCTACCGGGTCACTAATACATTGTTGGTGGAATTGTGAACTGATCCAACCATTCTGGAGAGCAATTTGGAACTATGCCCAAAGGGCTATCAAACTGCATACCCTTTGATCCGTCAGTGTTTCTCCTAGGTCTGTATCTGTAAGAGATCATAAAAAAGGGAAAAGGACACACGTGGGGGGGGGGGGAAGCAGTACTTTTTGTGGTGGTAAAGAACTGGAAACTGAGTGGGTACCCATCAGTTGAAGAATGGCTGAATAAGTTGTGGTATATGAATGTTATAGAATATTATTTTTGTGTAAGAAATGATCAGTAGGCTGATTTCAGAGAGGCCTGGGGAGACATATGAATTAATGCTGAGTGAAACGCAGAATCAGGATATCATTATACACAGTAAAATTATGTGATGATTAATTGTGATGGACATGGCTCTCATCAATAATGAGATGATGAAGGCTAGTTCCAATGGCCTTTTGACAAAGAGAGCCATCTACACCCAGAGAGAGGACAGTGGGAACTGAGTGTGGATCACAATATAGCATTTTTACTTTTTGTTATTTGCTTGCACTTTGTTTTATTTCTCATTTTTTCCCTTTTTGATCTGATTTTTCTTGTAGAGCGTGATAATTGTGGAAATATGTATAGAAGAGTGACACATATTGAACATATATTGGATCATTTGCCATCTAGGGGAGAAGGTGGGGGAATGGGAGGGAAAAAATTTTGAACACAAGATTTTGTAAGGATGAATGTTGAAAATTATGAATATATTTTGAAAATAAGGTTTAATTAAAAAATGTTTCTGTCTTTTGAACTAGATATCTTGAAGAATTTTGGGACATTTGAAAAAAGAAGGAAACTCTTTTCAAATACATGAATACGAATAGGAACACAAAAACTGACCTCTATAACCTAATATATATTCTTAAGGGATTTTTTTAGGCTTTTAAAGAAAAGGAAAAGAGTAAAAAGAAGCAATCAGAAAAACTGATCAATGCATCCCTTCCCACCCAAATTTGTTAATATATTCAGTGTGCTACATTCATGGACCTCCTACCTTTGCAAAGAAGTTGGGGGGAGTATCTTCTCATCTCTTATTTGGGGTCATGTTCTTTGTAATTTTGTAATACTCATTTTTGATAAGTGCTTTTTGTTCTTTGTTGTAGTCTATTTTATATTTTATTTTCTTGTTTTTTCTTCCTTTACTCTGCCCTGGTAACTCCTTCAGTACTTTTCCATATTATCACAATTGCCATTATTTACAGTATAGTAATATTCTATTACATTCATAAGCCATAATTTGTGGGCATCTCTCTTATTTCTAGTACTTTGCTATTATGAAAAATGCTATTATATAAATATTGTGATGCATGTGAAAACTTTTTCTCTCTTTCATCAAAGAGTGTATAGGTAGTAATAGTTGGGTCAAAATGTGTGGGCATTTGATCACTTTATTTGCATAATTACAAATTGCTTTCCAAAGAAGTTTACAGATTTACAGCTCTTATCAATAATGCCCCAATGTCTCCATCTTGCCATAACCCTTCCAATAGTGACTGTTTTGATCTTTTGATATTTTTGTCAAGTTGCTGGATGTGGGATGAGACACTAAAGTTATTTTGATGGACATTACTCTTTTTATGTAGTAAATTGGAATATTCTTTGGAATTATTGACTTGTTTTTATCATTTTCATGATGATAGTCCTATTTATAGGCCTACATGTCAGCCTCTCCCCCTCTTAGTAGATAAAGTGTAAGTTCTTTGAAGGCTGAATTTTTTTTTTAAACCTTTTTCTTTCCATTGTTTCTTTGCATTATATATATATATATATATATATATATATATATATATATATATATATATATTTATATTTAATAAAAGTTTAGTATATGGGCTGATCTAAAAGCATTACCTTAGAATATTTGGCAAATAAAATAACTTATTTTTATGATATTTTATTGCCTATCTCCCCTCCCCCCATAAAAAGCATAGGATAGAGATATAGTATCATAGAGATATATTATTATACACATGGATATATATTTCAATAGATAGAAAGAAAACTATATATCCCAGCTTTGGAAAGCAATGTATTAAGTTTATAGTAGATTATAAAATGGATGTAGAAAAGATAATTAAATTGAACCCTTTTGGCTTTGATTTATTAATCTGAGCTCATCTGACTAGTGACTTAAAAGGATTTTATTTAAACTATTTCCACCTTCCTGATTGGACTTATGGAAGAAAAAAATTGTTTATTGCTTTGTAACTATACATAAATCTTTGCAACAAAAATTTTGCTTTATTTTATACAAAATATAGATTACTAATACCATCAAACCTAGGTAATATTTATAGCTCATTTTTAAACTTTTTTTTTTTTAAGAAGGAAATAGAAAATGATAAATCATATAAATAGGCCAGACTTCATTAGCTGGATAAAGAGTGTTCTAATGAGGGAGTATATGGTCTTTTGGGTCCCTTAAAACTCTAAATTCCATAATCCTACCTTAAACATGAGGATATTTCACATTCCAATAGATTTCATGATAGTTTTTAAAGGGTAATATAAACTACTTTGACTGGGATATGAAATTCCACAAGTAACTTTTTTTGTGTCTGTGACATCCTTTAGTGATTTCTAGAAATACTGTATTCAAATAGCTTTCCTCTGCAGCAAAGCTAGATAGAAATTTGCTAGGAAAGCCATTTTACATTTACCATAGTAATCCTTGTAGACATTTCTTTTCATTAAAGAAGCAACACAAAGTTTTGGTCATCTAATATTACCTATAAATTAAATCTTAGTCTTATTAAAATATAAAGAATTAGGAAAAGCTTTAAGAATAATAATTTTAAAGATATATTTGGGGAATTTGGGGTAGCCTGATCATTGTAGAGGAAAAGAGAAAGGGAATAAGCATTTATATAGCTCCTGCTATGTTCCTGGCATTGTGCTGGAAGTTTGTTCATTTGTTTTAAAATTTTGATCTCATTTGATCTTCCCAGGAATCCTCCACAGTAAGGTTTAAGAAACTTAAGCAAACAAAGGTTAAAAGATTGTCCAGGTTATATTATTAATAAGTATCTGAGATAACATTTGAACTTAGTTCTCCCAGTGTGTTAATGTGGTAGATATCAAGATATTTGTCAGCATCATTTTTATCCATTTGTTTACTTTGATCTTCCATTTCAAGTTTTTTCAAAATGTACCACTTAGATAATGATAGAACTGTCTAAGTTCTGGTAAATGTTTTCAAGAATGCATTCATTTTTCATGATTATAGCATTATTCTAACTCAAGACTTTTGGAAAATCATTCCAAATCATTTGAAGTATGGGAATTGTGGGGAATGTCATCCATTTAGTTATTATTGGGGACAATTTCTTAAGTTTATGTAGTAAGTAAAAATTTCAGTAACTCTCAGGTTCTAAAGTTTTTTCCTCTTTAGATTTTAGTAGCTTTGCAATTTTAACTCTTTTATTTAATCTGATTTTAGGGATGATTTCTTATATTTTACCCCTTATTGGATTGTAATATTTTCTTATGTGACTCTGGGTCTGTATGTTAAATTCCCCTAATATGAGGATAGGAGTTAAGAAGGACTTTGGGAAGGCATTGAACTTATTTAGGAAAGAAGAGAAATATCTTGGAAAGTGGTAAACAGCAAGCAGCTACCTGAATTTTGAGTGGGTTGTAAGAATTGAGTGAGCTTCAAAGGAGGAGAGGTTACTCTGATAGTAGAATGGTAATATAAAATTTTGAGGTGGCAATGGGGAGCAAGGACTATTTCAATAGCTTCCTTACTTTGACCATTGAGTCAGGGAATGAATAAAAATGCAGGCAGAGTTGCAGAAGAAAATGGAGGGAGGCTGTCATTTCAGAACCAGGTCTCACTAAGACTCAGAAAATGGAAGAAGTGGCAAAGGAAAATATTTTAAGGTGAGCAAGTTTATTCTTATGGAGTAAGTATTAAAGAGAGGATGGTGGAAGCGGTGGTTAGCTTTAGAGTGAGTTGAAGTGAATAGCTTTAGGTTAATTTGCAGGGAATGGAATGAAAGATTGGGCACTGAGGGATTAGTAGTTTTAGTGATGACTTGGGGAATTTAGAATTACTAAGATGGGAAGATATAATCAGAAGTGAGTTTTTTTAATCATTGAAGAAATAATTTAGGTAGACTTAGGTTGTTCTTTGGCATTTGGTCTCAGGGTGGTGTCCTCTGAGTGCCTTAGGCATTTTAAGTTAGTATATTGCTGAAAGAATGGTGCTACTCTTCCCCTAAGGCTGAAGGCCAGGCTGGAGACTTGATAGTATGCCCTTCTTCCCCCCTTACCCCCCAAAAGGGAGGAGTCTGGTGCTCCATGAAATGGTGTTTTGTTGAGGCAGTGTGGAGTGGTGAACACAGCGCTTACCTTGGAAGATGAACTAGATTCCATCATCAAAGTCCCATGGCAAGGTAAAAGTCATGATCACATGAAAACCCAGGATGCACTGCTCATATAGAAATTGACTGAAATCTTCTGAATTATATGAGTTATCCCTAGGAGATCAAGGATACCTCAAAGTCCATTTCTATCAAGGAAAGGGAAACAGTTTTTCCTGTGACAGTCACACAAGAGTTTGTTTCTTAGTTATTGCTGGCAAGATTCTTGCTATAGTTCTCTTTTAATAGGCTGGTTCTTTATCTGGAAGATGGTCGTCTAACCTGAGAGCAAATCTAGCTTCAGAAAGGACTGAGGAATGGTACTTGCTGCCCATCAACTCCAGGAGAAGAACTGAGCTCTGTACACATTGCTCATCAACCTGACCAAGGCCTTTAATACTATCAGTTGTGTGGCCTTATGGAAGTTCATGATGAAATTTTGTTGCCCAGAGACTAGTTTATCAGTATTGTACACCAGTTTCATGATGACATGCTTACGGAGATTCTTGATAAAGGACAATATTCTTACACTTTCCAAGTCACCTGTGGAGTAAAGCAGGGCATTCTGCTTGTATCCATGCTTTCTTAGCATGAACTTTTTTCTCCATCTCATCAGATACTTTCGGTGAAGATAAAAAGCAGCATTAAGCTCAACTGTCACATTGATGGTAAATTATTTAATTTGAAAAGGCTACACGTCGAAAGTAAAATGGAAGAAAAGTTGGTTTTCTTCTCAGATGACTGCATACTCAGTGCAATTCTTAAGGCTGAGATGCAAGAGAGGAGTATGGATCCTTTTTTTTTTTTTTTTTTTTTTTTTTGCCACTTGTGCAAATTTTGACCTGATAACAACAAAAAAGCGGAGGTTCTCTGCCAGCCAGTATTGTAGCAAATGGAGAATTTGGATGCTGTGGATAAGTTCTCTTACCTTGCTTTCCAGGGCTGTCCACATATAAGATGAGGTTGGTGCATGCATTGCTAGAGCTAGCTCACTTTGTAGGAGGCTCCGAAGGGAAGTGTGGGAGAGAAGAGATAATTAGACTGCCTCATACTGAAGGTTTATAGAAGCATTGTGCTGACCTCATTGTTATATGCCTATGAAATCTGATCAGTATTCCAGTGCCATACCAAAAAATTGAACCATTTCCATTTGAATTGCCTTAGGAGGATTCTGAAGATCACCTGACAAGGTAAAATACCAGACACTTTCATGTGCTGAATTGCCAAGCATTTAGACTTTACAGTTCTGTTGAGCTGTTTACAATGTTTGAAGGTCAAAAGACTATTTGTCTAAAAAACTTTTACAGAGACACACAAAGCAAGTGCTTACATGGAGGTCAGGAAAAGCAATACAATGATGGCCTCACGATTTTCTTGAAGAACTTTATTTTTGATTGTGAGACCTAGGAGACACTGACACAGAAGGCATTGTTGCTGGATGGGGTAAAGCAAATTTTCAGTAGCTCAAAGGAAATGTGAAATGAGCAAATGTAGAAATATCTTCATTCATCCATCATCAAATGTTCAAATAGACAAACTGTGCCCAACCTGTGATAGAGGTTTCTGAGCTCATATTGGCCTGATCAGCCACAGTTGAACACATAGTATCTTGGCTCCCACATTGTGATGTCTTCTTTGAGTATGAAGGATGAACAATAGGTTCCAGTCCAGTGTCTGGCTGTATGACCTGGATTGATAGCTTAATCATTCTCACTTTTCCCAGGAAACTCTAAAATTATAAATTCCATTTCCAGTTTTTTTGGGTATACAATTTTTTCAGTAATAAGTGACAAAATCACAGGTTTAAGCAAAGGAGAGGATAGCTTTAGAGTGCAACACTGAAGAGGTTGGTTTGAGCTGGATGAGAATAAGGGATCAGGCAGAAGAGAATGAATATGAGTTTGAATGATTACCAGGGGTTCGGCATCACTGGGAGGAGGAAATGACTGAATGGGTATAAGCTGATTATAGACAAATAAGCTACAGTGAACATCCCAGGTAGCTTGAACTGGGAAGGGTCTACCTTGTTAATCTGAATTCATTTTGACTAATTTTTTTTCAATCTGCCCCCATAGATGAGCTTTCACTTAAAATACCAACTTTTTGAAGTTTCCTATTGAAAATGGTTAAAGGGAAGTGTGAGTATTTTAGTTACCTAGAAAATTCACCTAAGTAGAACACATTGTCAGAAAAAACCTTGAAAAAAGCTGTTTTAACTAAAATTTTAAGGAAGCCAGGAAGTAGAGATGATGAGGGAGAGGTCATTCCAGATATGAAAGACAGATTGAAAATACCCAGACTCTGTAGATGGAGTTTTTTGTTCTAGAATCAGCAAAGGAGGCCACTATCACTGGCTTATGGGGAGGTATAAAAAATTATATGTAGGGCTTTGAAAGCCAAACAGAGAACCTCAGATTTGATCTTAGTAGTGAAAGGAGCTATTGGAATTTATTGAGTAATAATGTGACATGGTCAGGCTTGTTCTTTTAGAAAGATAACTGACAGCAGAAAAGAAGATTATCTTCAATTAGAATGGGGGAGAGACTGACAGATCAACCAGTAGTCTGTTGTAATTGTCCAGGAGTATGGACCTATCCCAGGGTGGTGACAATGTTAGGAAAAAAGGGGGTATAGATGAGACAGATGTTGTAAAGATGAAATCAACAAGCCTTAGCAACAAGTTGGATGTAAGGGTGAGTGTAAGGAGTGAGGGTCCTAGTTGTGGTCCCTCAGTAGTAATAGGGAAATTAAAGGAGAATGTTGGGGAACTTTAATGAGTTCATTTTTAGACATGTTGAGTTTTAAGATTGCCTACAGCATATCCTGTTCAAGTTGTCTAAAAGACTGTTGGATCTGTGAGACTGGAGGTCAGGAGAGAAATTAGAGCTGGTTAAGTAGATTTAAGAATCATATCAGCATATATATAATAATTGAATCCATTGGAACTAATGAGAGCACTAGGTGAAATAGTATAAAAGACAAGAAAAAGAACCAAGAGCCTCCTTTTGGATTCTTATCCAGATATGTCCTGGATTGTAGATCCAGCGAAGAACATTGAAAAGGAGGATTAGATAAGCAGGAATAGAAGCAGGGTGATTATTAATTGCTTATCAATTTCTCATATACCTAGCCACATGTCATGGGGCAGTAAAAATCACTTCAGAAACATAGTTAAAGCTTTGCTGTCTCAGAAAGTGGGATGTTAAATTGGGCTAATAAGGAATCATTAGTAATTGAATACAATAAATAGGGTACCAAAAGACTCAAGCATAAATAGGCAATTAGAGTTTTACCTCACTTAATTTGGAATCAGACTCTTGGAAGCCTCAATTTTATAAATTAACCACAAATCCAGAAATCATCCAAGTAGTTTATGAGCCTAAAGTCCCAGTGAACCAAATGAAAATAACTGTCACAAAGGCCATTTTGCTGCTTAGTCGATTTTCAAGTACAATGAGTGTACTGTAGCTTCCTCTTCTTTCCTCTTGAGTTCCTATCACTCAGATGCCTTCTGCTACTATTTCCTCCTTCACCTTCTCTCCCATGATGAGGTAAACCTACTTTGAAAGACAAATTTCTCTACATAGATAAGTCATACCATTCTATCCCATTCATTACTCACACTCCCCTTAATTTCTCTTTCCCTATAAACTCCTTCCCATTTGCCTATAAACATATCTATTTTGCCCCTCCTCAACCCTCATTTGATTCATCCATTTCCACTAATTATTGTCCCTTATCTTTTTCCCTTTTATGTTGAAACTGAAAAAGGTACACTTTTATTCCTTTAATTTTCTTAACTCTTAATTGGGTGTCCATCCTTATCATTAACCTGAAACCACTCCCTTCAAAGTCTCTTAACAATCTCTAATTACTAAATCTAATGTACTTTTTTTTAGTCTTTCTCTCAAATGGCATTAAATTTTTTGGTAAAATATATAAGGCAAAATTCTAGCTGAGAAAACAGAGAAACCATGGGAAATTTGAAGAAGCATGAAAAGGTTTGGAAGACCTACTGTTGTTAGTGGGACAGTGAGTTAATTATGCCAAGTGTTTTTGTATCAGATAGCTTGCATTTTGTTCTTAAATTTCTTGCCATCTCAGTTACTTATTTTTCCTTGGCCCATTCTAGATTTTGCAGAGGTCTGGGTAAGATTTATTACTCTTTTAAGGTTCTTAATTGAATTCTTGCCTCAAGAGCTTTTATTACATTAAATTTTTTTTGTCTCCTTCCTTTCTTCTAGGTGTTTATGAAGTTCTGTTGGAAAATCCACTTTTCCTTCTAGTCTCTGATTGCAATTGTAAAGTTTCTCTCTCTCCTTTTAAGGGCTCTTTAAATTTCTATTAATTTTTCATAGTTGTCAATCTTTTCTTTGATTTTTTTTTTCACCTCATCCATTTAGTTCCTGAATTACAGCATTGTGCCTCAGCCAGATTTCAAAACATGATGCTTTTGCTTGTGAAATTCATTTCAGTCTTTCAGATTCCTCTCCTAACTTCCACAGAATTTACCCCTTTTTGGATCATAAGATTCAAAACTTTGTCTCTCCTGAACCCTCCTTGTTACCTCAATAGAAGTTCAAGACCTCAGAGCCCCTAGGCGTGCCATGGCTCTAGGTAAGGCAATGCACATGGTACTTGACTTTCTGGGACTTCTAAGGTTACCATCTTTGGGTTTTCGTTAACTGCCCTGAGGCTTTTTCAGTGCATCTCTTAGCTTTAGTTGCCCCTAGGACACAAAGTCTTGCTTGTTACTTATGTCTTGCCACTATTTGTACTGAGATAACTACCCTTGATTAGTTTGGTTTTGCTGGTGGAGCCTTCTTTATTACCTTTGGGCTTCTCTCTGACTTGTAGTGGTTATGGGGTAGAAAAAAAATCATTTTGGTTTCTCATGATTCTTGATTTTTTTTCCCTCTTCTAGTGTAAACATTTTAATGCTTTGCTTCAGTAGTTGTGTGACCTGGACACTCTCCCCTCCCTTTTAAATATTTGGTCCTTTTCTCTTCCTCTTCCCCCTCTGCCCCTTCCCCATTCTCCTTCTACCTTCCCCTTCCCCTTTCCCCTTTCCTTTCCTCTTGCTTCCTCTATCTTCCTCTAACCCTTCTCTTCCCTTATTTCCTTCCCTCTCTTTCCCCCTCCTTCTTGCCTTCCCTTTTTTTTTTTTTTTTTTTTTTGTGGGGGAGGTTTCTCTGCTCTTTGGGGGTATATATCCTATAGAGGGATCTTTTGGTCAAAAAGATAAAGGTATTATAAATATGTTAGTAGCATAGTTCTAAATTGTTTTTCAGAATAATGTATTGTTAATGTTCCTATTTTTCCATGTCTCCAATATTTACTATTCTTATCTTAGCCAATTTCCTGGTTATGAATGAACTGTGTATTGTTTTGATTTGCTTTTTTTTTTTTTTTAACCAGTAATTTGAAGCAGTCTTTCAAATGGTTGTTAATAGTTTGATTTTTCTTTTGAAAACCATCTAATTCATAACCATTTACTTATTTGGGGAATGGCTTCTGATCTTTTCTTCAAATGACTGCTTCACTTCTTATCCTAGTGGTATTCATTTTGTTAATATAAAAGCTTTTATAACTTTTATCTTTTGTGATTATCTCTATCCTTGTTTGGTTAATAATCTCTCTCCTGACTTTTAGCCATTGCTGGTTGTGAGTGGGGGAAGGGTTGATATATGTGATTTTATTAGTTATATTTAGTATTTAATATTCTGGTCTCATCCATTTTGATCTCGTTGTATATAGTGTAAGTTGTTGCTTTGAACCAAAAAACCTAATCTTTTCCATAATGTTTTCTAGCAATTTTTGTTAAAAAAAATAGATGGGGATGGGGAAAAAGAGGGAAGGAATAGATAAAATTAATGTTTGGAATATGGGGTAGATATCAGGGTAGTGTATGCCTGACTTGGCCTTACTAGGGCATTAGATTGAGGGCAGTCAAATAAGATTGAAGGCAGGATAGACTCAATCATTGTACTTGGGAATATAGTAAGCAGGAAAATTGCCTTTTTTGGCAGCTATTTTCATTTGACTCATAAGCTTTTTGGCTAATTTTTGAGTTTGTGGTAAAAATTTGGGGTAAATTGTAATTGCCTTACCTAAAAACAAATCTCAAGCATCTTGTTTCATATGTGGCACAAAATGTTTTTTTTTATTATTAAAATAAGCTTTTTATTTTCAAAAAATATACATAGATAATTTTCAACATTCATCCTTGCAAAACCTTACGTTTCAAATTTTTTTCTCCCTCCCTTTCCTGCACCCCATCCTCTAGATGGCAAGTAATCTATGTTAAACATGTGCAATTCTTCTACATATATTTCCACATTTATCTTGCTATACAAGAAAAGTCAGATCAAAAGGAAAAAAAGAGAAAGAATACAAAATGCAAGCAAACAACAAAAAAGTGAACATATTATGTTGTAACCCACACTCAGTCCCCACAATCTTCTCTCTGGGTAGGTGATTCTCTTCATCACAAGACCATTGGAACTGGTGGCACAAAATCTTTAAAATTCTAAGTCAGGTTGTATTTTTAAAGTATTTATGTATATCTTAAAGTTTAAAGCATAGTGTGTGTGTGTGTGTGTGTGTGTGTGTGTGTGTGTGTGTGTGTGTGTGTTGGGCCAGGACTCAGTCTAACTTTGATCGGTTTTAATAGTTTTAGAGAAATTATGAATATTATTTCATTGCATGTTAGATTATTCTTAATGATTCTGGATGAGGCAATTCTTTTTATTAAGATATATCTATATTTAGCCTTTAGATCTGCACTAAACCCTCCTTTTCAGGTTCAATGATAAGGAAATATTTTTGCACTTCCAATAGCCATATGGAGAGCTTCGGACTTTAGTAAAATACTGGTCAAATAAGCAGCACCTGAATAGAAACATCTGGTCATATTGGTGTTTTAGATCATTTAGAAGAGTGCTGTCTATCTCCATCTGGAATTAAGAAATGGGAGGAATTGTGCTAGATACCATATGGTAAACTTGTATAGCTTTAGAATAGCATTTTTTAAGTTGTGTGTTTTTTCCCCCTTTTTTCCCAAGTGTTATAAAATATTTAGAGAATTAGATAATCGTGTACTTATATTGATGAATCCTTTATATCCTCTCTGAAAATTCTTGGCTGATTGAAACCTTCAGTAGGCGGTGTGTCTATACCTTCTGTGTTATTCTTGTCATCTTTTCATAAAGAATCTACCAAATATACTAGAAGTTATTGTCTCATAGTATTTTGTAGATAGCTGTACAATAGTTAGACTCCCTTTTTGTTATCCCTCATTCTTACTAGATAGATGGTTAACCTACTTCTTGTATATAAATCTGTCACATGCTATAATATAATAATTTATACCTAAAATCTTGTCTCTTCTGTTACCCATAGTTTTTAATTCTTACAAGTCATCCTTTCCCATGTAATGCCACCATGAAAACCTTGGAGTTAAAAAGATAAATTTTGTGACAGAAAAATTTGTGATAACCAAAAGCACTGCCAGTTTTCAAAATGTTTTGGAACCCAACTATTTTTGTATCTATTATTTATGCAAGACCTCTGTACTGATATACTAACTCAATGGCTTGCCCATTTAATTACATGTCATAATATGTCCACTTAAGAACTGCTGATTCATCATCTCTATCTTGCTCAGGAAATGTTGGCATGTTTCCTCCTTCCCTCCCCCCTTGCTCCTCAGTATTCCCTCAGGCCCTCTTATGTCTATATTCTCTTGGCAATAATCACTTTTCACTTATCATTTTGAAAGCAGATTACTTAAAAATCTATATGTCTTTGTTTGCCTGAATTCCAGTCTTCTGTCACCTGTTTATTTAATATAAAGTGTCCCAAACAACTCATTCTTTTCCCCTTTCCTTCCCCCATACCTATTTCTGTCACAGTGTCACAGAATTTGAGAGATGTAAGTAATGACCTCAGAGACCTGTACCCAAAAAGACTCTCCATTATTTATAAATATCTAATAGGTATTTGTTGGAAGACTTCCAAAGAGGGAGAACCTGCCATTACAATTCATGGGTAGCTCTCATTGTTCGGATTTCAAGTATATTGTCAGCTTTTGTTTTTATCTAGGATTATAAATTAAATCATCTTTGACTGCCTCTTTTTTTTCTCCCCCAACTTCTTTCCTCCCATATTCCCTTCAGTACAATCAGCTTCCAAATTAAGTTAGTTCTACTTCATAACATCTCTTACATCCATAGTTCTGTACTCAATTCAGGCCCTCTTCATTTAGAGGTCCACTGTACTATTGTACTGTTGTTGCCTCCTAATTTACTTGCTACTCTTTGTCTTTTACAATGCATCTTCCACACAGTTAAGACATTCAGTGTGCCTGGCATTGTGCTAAGACATTTATTGCCTCTAAAATAAAATACTTATTAAAACCTTAGCATAAAACTTAAAAGTTCTTTAAAATCTGACTCCCACTTAACTTTCCAATTTCCTGTTACTCTTTTAAGCATTCTTTTATTATAGCCATACTGGAAGACTAATCTTTTAAGTCAGTATGGTATTTACAATTTTTTTATTTTATTACAGAAGAATTCTTTTGCTCTGTGCCTCCATTTTCCCTTCCTTTCCTTTATTTTTTTATCTACTTTGCTTGGAAACCTTTACCTTTATGGTGCCCCATACTTTTTTTTTTTAATATATTTTTTATGGGTTTTTATTTATCAGATATATGCATGTACTTTTACAGCATTGACAATTGCCAAACCTTTAGTTCCAATTTTTCCCCTCTTCCTCCCCACTCCCTCCCTCAGATGGCAGGTTGAACAATACATGTTAAATATGTTAAAGTATAAATTAAATGCAATATATGTATACATGTCCAAACAGTTATTTTGCTGTACAAAAAGAATCAGACTTTGAAATAGTATACAATTAGCCTGTGAAGGAAATAAAAAATGCAGGTGGACAAAAATAGAGGGATTGGGAATGCTATGTAGTGGTTCATAGTCGTCTCCCAGAGTTCTGACTCCTTAATCAATACTCTGTTCTTTGTTTTAGAAAAGAAAAATACATTTTAATCTTTTTTTCTAAACTATCATTTCTTTTTTTTTTTTTTTCAGTTCCTCAGAATTTTCATATAAGGCTGGTTTATATCATGTAGCTCCTTAAACATGAAACAAATATCTTATGATATTATTTGATCAACCTAGTGATTTCCAGTTTAGCCTCAAGATGATTATGTGATAGATGTGATATTGAATGATTTATCTATACATATCTCTTATGTTTGAGATGTCTAGAACTACTTGAAAATTCCCTTTGAGTTATTTAAAATTAAAAAAAAAAAAAAACACCTCACAATTATGTTTTTTAAACATCCACTATGTGCCTGGCATTGTACTAAATAAATGATGGAGATCCAAAGAAAGGGCCCCCAAATGAACCTATTCTGAAGAAGCTCACAGTCCAGTGGGGGAGGCAACATGTAAATAATTATGAATAAACAAGATATACACAAAATCAGTTGGAGATAATCTGAGAAAGCACTATGATAAACTGAGAAGGGCTTTTTGCATAAGGAGGGATTTAGCTGAGACCTGAAGAAAGCCAACCCTAGAAAGTAGAAAGTAGAGATGAGATGGGAGAGAGTTTTCAGACAAGAGTAGAAACCAGTACAAATGCTCTAAGGCTAATATGGGATAATGTATGTGAGAAATAGCAAAATGAATTGACTGCGTTCATTATCCTGGGAGTCCTGCCTTTCCACTTATAAACTGTTGATCCTCTGCCCCCCC
The DNA here is from genome assembly GCF_048593235.1 of Sminthopsis crassicaudata. Taxonomy (NCBI): domain Eukaryota; kingdom Metazoa; phylum Chordata; class Mammalia; order Dasyuromorphia; family Dasyuridae; genus Sminthopsis; species Sminthopsis crassicaudata. The sequence goes on along the minus strand of NC_133619.1, from coordinate 327,637,039 downwards.
ATCTGTTATTTTTGTCCTAATGGTGCAGTTAAGCAGCAAGCCTTTGAATCAACCACATCTAACATCAGATGCCTCAGTATGTACTTAGTCAACCTCTACTCAGCAAAAGGAGGAAAGTATATATCATTGTTTTCTCTAGTCTTGATTAGTCATTGTATGGATCAGCGTTCAGAGATTTTAATCTAATTACAAGAACTTTATATATATGATATCATTTGAGGCTCGTGGCCATTGTGAGATAGGTGCTATAATTATCCCATTTTATTGATGAGTAAACCAAATTTGAGAAAGGTTAAGTGAGCTATTAAAGTCTGAAGGGGACTTGAACTCAGATCTTCCAGACTTTTAAATCTGGTGCCATGTCCTCTGTGCTACCTAGCTGCCTCTAAGTTCTTTAAAAGTTGTTTTTCTTTACATTGTTATTGTTATTGTATTGTTATTGTATAAATTGTGTGTGAAGTAGGCAAAACCATCAGTCTCTTTGAATTTTCCCATAATTTCTCAATTCTTCCTATTCATTATTATATTGTAATATTCCATTATATTTACATACATAAATTTTCATATATTCCTCCATTTTTTTCCCCATTCATCCATTTATGAGTATCTACCTTTATCTACCTTGCATGAGGTTTTTGCTACCACAAAAGTTGGTGTTAAATGAATTTTGTTCATATGAGTTTTTTCCCTTTGTCATCATTAATCACCATGGAATATATATCTAACATTAGTATTTATGGGTCAAAAAGCCTTTTTTAGTGGATTTCTAAATTGTTTTCTAGGATGATTGATCTAATTCACAACTCTAGCTACTGTGAAATGCTCTTTTTCTATGATGGTCCTGCTTTGATTATTCTGAAGTTTTCTACCTTTTATTTTGTGAAATCTTCCAAAGATTTACATAATGGAAGCTTTGATTTTTCCTGCTCTTTAAAAAAAAGAGAGAGAGAAGAAAAATGTAGTTTTATGTTTTAATGCTGCAGAATTTAACTTGTTGGTTCTTAATTCTTTGAATTTTTTAGAAAAACTAGATCCTATAGGAATTGAGATGTCTTTAGTAGAAGGGAATATGGAACTTAGTCATTGCTTGAATTTCTTTTGAATTTAGATAATCCACAGAAAGGAGATGGAGTAAATTGCAGCTGGATTCTGATGTCATAAATAGTAGGGTCATGTAATAGCAGTGAGACTTGATGTGTACTATGTGTTGCAGGAACGTTGGTATTAGATTCACTGATATAGGATTTCTTGGACATGAAGTATAGTTAAATTTTGAATGAAGTTTGATTACTTGAAAGGAATGATCAAAAAACTTGTTCATGTAGCCAGAATACAAAACATTTCAATTGAAATGCTTGATGCTTAGGAATCACAAGATGAGTTGATTTTTAATTTAAATTTTTCTTTTACTTTTATTTTGGACAAGACTCAAAATCAGATGTAGTTAAGGTATCTTCAAAAATAGCCTTTTCTATATCTATAAATAAACGGAAAGCTAGGGTTTTTTTGGTGGTTGTTTTTTTTTTTTAACTTCCTTTCTTTCTAGAAATGAATGGTCTTTCTATATTAAATTATCAGAAGTGTGGTGATCCCCTTACCTTTGGATAAAGAACATGCAGAGTCATCCCGGCAAACCCCGTTACAGTGAAAGCTGTGATATGAGCCATTTTGTTTGGCATACTAGCCTAAATTATCTTTTGGCTACTGCCACCTACTAATGTTGAATCATTCATTTTACCATTCTCTCTTGCTATTCATTTTCCCCTTTTCTAACTTGAGTGGATACCTAATTAAGACTTTTTTTTTGTTTTTGTTTTTGTTTTTTTTAAGAAAAAGAAATCCTTTTTAGAAAAAGACAAAAGAAAATTAAATTAAACTAGCAAACAAAATAAATGAGAAGAGTGGGAAAAGATTTTAGTTGCTTACATAGCTGAGAGGGAAAAACAAGGGAAAAAACTAAATAACTAGGAAAAAAAGAACTAATAATTAGTTATGCAGAATTCCAGAATTATGGAAAGGGATAATAAATGGAGGATGGGTTTAAGGGTAAATAAACTAAAATAACTGAAGAAATAACATATTGTATTTAGAGAGGCTGGCAGGGTGGTAGCAGTGAAGATGGTTGGTTGGGAGAATTTTTGTGTGATGGCCAGGGAAAAATCCTAAATTGGGAAAAGAAAAAAAAATCCTAATTTGGAGGCAATTTTTCTTAGCACTATTTGGAATTTTTACAAAAACTGATCACCTGTTAGGGTACAGATATTATAAATAAAGTATAAAAGACAGAAATAGTAAATATATTCTTTATGACTGTAATACAATAAAAATAGTAACGAGTTCAGAACAAGAATCAAAAACAAAAAACACAGGCCTAAATAGAAATTTAATAATGAAATTCTAACTAATAATAACAATTGGATTAATTATTATTGACCTGATAATTGGATCAGAGAACGTAAAAATAGTTAATAATTACATGAAAGAAAATGATAATGAAGAAACAAGATAGAGCTAAAAATTATTCTGAGGGGAAAAATCAAATCCTTACAAATGTACATTAACAAAATAGGAAAATAGGATAAATAAACCAATACTATATGTGAAAATTTGAAAAACTAACAAACCTAAAATGACCACAAAAGAGGAATTTTTTTTTAAGTAGAAGAGAAACAGATTATTTTAAGGCAAACATTTATAGATACGATAAATAAAATTAAAATTTAAAAAGATTAATAAAATTAATAAACTTTTAGCCAATCTGATTATAAAGAAAGCAGCAGAAGTCATATTAACAAAACGTCAAATCACCAATCACTTAGGAAATAAAAATGATTTACAGAATCTACTTTGCACAAATGCTAAGAGAGCAGAATATACACTTTTAACATTTCACAAATGTAAAATAACCCAGCCACCAGAAGATCGAATAAAGTTCTTAAATAATCCATTCTCAAAAAAGGAAATAATACAACCTATAAAAGAATTACCAAAAGGAAGGGGAGGAAGGGAGGAAAGCACAAGTGCTCCTGAAGGATTTACAAGAAAATTCTTTCAAACTTTTAAGTTATTCTCAAAAATTGAGAAAGCTAAAAGATTCATTTTGTGACTCAAAACCCTAATGTTTAAAATAGGGAAGGATAAGGTACAGAAATAGAACTATAAACATAACAATAATGAATATTAATTCAAAATTTTTTAATAAAATCATTTGAAATATACTATAGCATGATTCATCTTAAGAAAGCATTCATTTTGACCGAGTTGGATTCATACCAAAGATGCAAGGAACATTAGGAAATCAATTAGTCATATTAAGATTTAAATATCCCAGGGCAGCTAGGTGGTACAATGGATAGAGCACCAGCCTTGAATTCAGGAGGATCTGAATTCAAACCTAGCCTCAGACACTTAACACTTCTTAGCTGTGTGACCCTGGGCAAGTCATTTAACGTAATTGCCTCAGTTTAAAAAAAAAAAAAAAAAAAAAAAAAGGAATTAAATGACCTAAACCATATGATTATCCTGAAATGTGGAAAAAGCTGTTGACAAAGCATAATGTGTCTTTGTGTGGGGGGAAAAAACCCTACAAAATATAGCTGTATAGGATCTTTTAAAAAAAGATATCAAAAAGTATCTAAAATCAAAAGCAAGCCTCATTTGAAGTAGAGATACATGAATACCTTTTTCTTTTCTCAGTAGTACTTTATTTTTCCAAATATTTCTAAAGATAGTTTTCAACATTCATTTTTATAAGATTTTGTGTTCAACAGAACCTTTTTCAAGTAAATGCAGGAGTAAAGATGCCTAGTTTGTTCATTGTTATTTGACATAGTTTTGGAAACACTAACAAGGGTAAGAAAGGATAAAAGCTAAGAAGATTGTTAAGAAAAATTATCTCTATTTGCTGATGATATGATGGATTTTTTTTTAAGTTTCCCGCATAACTTGATGCATATTATCTTTTTTTTCTTTTATTAATTTTATAATTATACATTTTTTGACAGTATATATGCATGAGTAATTTTTTTTATAACATTATCCCTTGTATTCATTTTTCAAGATTTTCCCCTCCCTCCCTCTACTCCCTCCCCTAGATGACAGGCAATCTCATACATTTTACATGTGTTACAGTATAACCTAGATATAATATATGTATGTAAATCCAATTTTCTTGTTGCACGTTAAGTATTGGATTCCGAAGGTATAAGTAATCTGGGTAGATAGACAGTAGTGCTAATATTTTACATTCAATTCCCAGTGTTCCTTCTCTGTGTGTAGTTGTTTATGTCCAGATATGATGGATTATTAAAAAATCCTAAAGAATTAGCAAAGGTTCTAATTGAGAAGATAGATTCAGCAGAATGCAAAATAACCTACTATAAAATAAACCCTCAGAACTAAACTGTTTTCTATATAGTGACAAAATCAAAGAGACGGTATTAGAAAAGCAAATTCAATTCCAAATAACTACAAAATGTTTAAAATCTCTGGTGTTCAGTGTACCAAAGCACTCAAAATACCAACATAGATCTAGTTTCAGAGAAAGTAAAAGTGGTTTAAGTAACTAGTAGAATATTCAGTGCTCATGGCAAAAATGTGCAAATATTATAAAAATGAAAATATCGATGTTAATTTAGGCTTTTAATGCTATGCCAGCCAAATTATCAAAAGGATAGTTTGTGGAACTTGAGAAAATAACAAAATTGATTTGAAAGATAACAAATCTATGGAATATCAAAGGTGATAATGAAATAAGGTAGAAACAAAGTAGAAATGGTAATTCCAGATGTTATACCATGTTATAAAGCATCAGTCATCAAAAACATCCTGTATTGATTTTTAAAAGGGAGTATTAGAATACTGGAACAGACTATACAAAGAAGAATCAGAAACTATGCAATTTAATAACCCAGAGTTCAAAAAAACAGAAATTATAAATTACTTAGGAAAGAATTCCCTATTTGATACAACTTCTGGGAAAACTGGAAATTAGGCAGAAATTCGAATTAGACCACCATTTTATACTACAGTGCGTTTTAATTGTATAGGTGACATTAATATCAAGGATCATTATAAAAATTATAACTTTTCATATCTATATGTAAGATATATTCTTAATCAAAGAAGATATAAAGACAATTTAAAAATGTATCTTTGATTAAATGAAACTGAAAAGCTGCACAAACAAAATTAATACACTGAGGATAAGAATGCAAATAGTCTAATGGAAGAAAATTATATTAAAATTTTCTGTGAAAGTTTAATATCCAAGATGTAGGAACAAGGTGTGCGTATACACGTATGATGTGTATGTGTGTGTACATATATTTATATACACACACATATATATATAACATGTATTTCACAGCTATGTCAATATAACATATAGAATATACATATTTGCTTATACCTATATATAACATAATAAGTTTATATATCAAAGTTAAACAAACAGACATGTTTTTATTTGATCCTAGAGTTAATAAGAATTGACTGAAATTGGTTGAATAGTCAGTAGGTATATAGAAAGAAAGGAAAAAAACAACACTTCTTCCTTTTAGGGATCTCACAATCTAGTGTGGCAGATAACATTCCAACAGCAATGTTAAAAACAAAATCTATACTGGACCTATAAGAAATGTTCTCAAAGGGAAGCAAAAATTAAGAGTCCTGTAAAGGGCTTCTTGGGTAAAATTGAGTTAATCTAAGGTTGGTGCTAATCCAATTGAAGAAAACACAGCAAGGCAATTAAACAGAAATGGAGGAGGGAGAGAATTCTAGGTATGGGGAGGCAGTCAGTGAAAATGCAAGTTGGAAAGGGAATGTTGTATGCAAGGAAGGACAATATCCATCACTAGATTACAGAATATATATAGAAGGGATGAAGAATAAGAAAATGGAAGGGTAGAAAATATGAAGTAGATGAGCTTTAAAAGCTAAGCAGAGGAGTTTACATTTGATCCTGTAATAGAGTAGAATGTGGTTGGTCATCTTTGGGCTTATTGGAAATCATCAGTTGTATGATGGACTAGAAATATGGAAGGTCAGACAATTGGGAGATTGTTGTAGTAATGTAGTCTAGAGATGTTGAAGGCCTGAACTATGGCGGTAGATAATAGGTTTAGATGTGAGACATGATTTGAAGGTAAAAACAATAAAATCTGGCAACTGATTGGATATGTTAATTGAGGAAGAATAAACAGTCCACAATAATGCCAAGATTATAAATCTGAGGCACTGAAAGGAGAACAGTACATTTGAAATATAAGGAAGTTTGAAAGAGGGGAACATATAAAGGAAAAATTAGTTTGGCTTTAGACATGTCTAATTTAAGGAATTTCTAGTTTATGTTCAAAAATTAATTGTTGATCTGAGACTGAATCTTGGGACAGAATTTCTCTCTCTCTCTCTCTCTCTCTCTCTCTCTCTCTCTCTCTCTCTCTCTCTCTCTCTCTCTCTCTCTCTCTCCCTTCCTCCCTTCCTCCCTTCCTCCCTTCCTCCCTTCCTCCCTTCCTCTCTCTTCCTTTCTTTCCCTCTCTCTTTCCTTCTCTCTCCCTCTCTCTCCACCTTTCTCCTTTTTCCCCTCATCAATGCATCTTTTTCATAAAATTGATAATTAACCCCCCCCATATAAAGGCAGATATAACGAGGGTTAGAGACTGAGAGAAGAAATAAAGTCACCAAATATAATTACCTTTTCATGGAAGTTCATTAGAGAAAGGGAGATAGGGTGATAGTTTAAGGGGATAGTAGAATCTATTGAAGGTTTTTTTAAGCATAAGGTCGATTTCAGCTTGTTTGAAAGTGATTTATAATTGAAAAGAGGGGATTAAGAATGCATCTTTTGGAGAAGATAGGAGTGGTAGGTTCAAGTTCACGTGTAGAAAGATGGCCTTGGCAAGGAGAAGGGATTTATTTCTCTTTTGACAGACTAGTGAAAGGAGAATAATGTGGGAAATTATATCAAAGAATTTTGAAATGGAAGAAAATGGGAGAAGAGTTCATGTTGATTGGCCTCCATGATTTTTAGTAAAGTTAGGACTAAGTTCCTCAACTGGGAAGCAGAAGGAGGTGTTATGGGGAAGTTTGAGGAAAGAAGAGAAGGTTTGGAATTGCTTTTATAAGTGTGAAATAGTCAGTAATAAAAACACTGCCTTGCTGCAGTGAAGACCCACTGGAAATGTATGACAAATTTATATGGTACTAATAAAATAAATAATGTTTGATCAAGTGATTCACACAGCCACAGATAGGCTTAATAACATTGTTTTAATACTTATTAAAATAGAAATAAGGGTAGATCAAATGATTGTTTTGATTATTTCCTTATAATGTATATATTATAGTGTTTTAAACTTAAGATTTTAATAAATTAGAATGTCAAACAAAATTAAAATCTTTGTATAAAAGATAGATATTTTAAATTTAATCTCAGTGTATGAAAGTAAATTTGCCCATTTGTAAAATGAAAAGGTTGGCCAGATCTTTAATATTCCTTTTATCTGTAATTTTTCCATGATTCCTTGAATATTAGGGTTCTAGAATGGGTATCCTATAATAGTACCTTCATGTTTTAATGTTCTGTACTATATAGCATATGGAAGACAGTAGTGGTAAATGAACGTACAGGTATTAAATCAGAAGGAACTTTGTAACTCCAATTCTAAACTTTCATTTTATGGTGGAGGATATTGATATCCAGGTAGGGAGGGTAAGTGACTTTCCTAAGATTGCATAGATTCAAAACTATGTTCTTTGACTCTAGTTCCAAATTTCTTTCTATTATACCATAGTGCAGCTTAATCTCTATTTTGAATTAATTTAACATTCTTATTTTTGTATTTATTTGTTTTGTTTGTTTTGCTAGACTGTAGTGATTAAGTGACTTGCCCAGGGTGATGTAGCAAGTAATTGTTAAGTATCAGAGGCTGGATTTCAACTCAGGTCTTCCTGACTGTAGGGTTGGTGCGCTATCTACTTTGTCATTGCCTGCCTCTTTTTTAATTTTATACCCATTTTCCTTGTTTGAGATCTTATTTTAGGTACTTTGTTCCAAATCATTTTCCTCATACTCAAGCACTTTTAAATTAATTATAATTTAATAATACATCTAGAATTTAGATTTCTTTGTTTATGGAGATTTATTTTAATACTATTCTTTTTGTGTTCTCTTTTCCAGGAGACAAGGATGGCAGCAAGGTGACAACAGTGGTGGCAACTCCTGGACAAGGTCCAGATAGGCCACAGGAAGTCAGTTATACAGACACTAAAGTGATCGGAAATGGGTCGTTTGGTGTAGTGTATCAAGCCAAACTTTGTGATTCAGGAGAACTAGTTGCCATCAAAAAAGTACTGCAGGACAAGAGATTTAAGGTGAGATTTCTGTTATTTTACATGTTTTTGTGATTATTTTAATGTCATTTTTCTAATCATGTTTCACTTCTGTTAGGCAAGTTTTTTAGTAACTCAGATGTAAAGATTTTAACTTATTCAGCTAATATGGTTTGAAGAGACTAATTTGGAAATAGTAGTACTGGATTTAGAGTGATAATTTAGTCAAAACAAAGGTGTTTTACTTTTCCTTAGACTTTTCTTTTTCTTCCCTATTTTCTCTTAATATATTGTTTTACATATGGCCTTATATATAATAATCTCAGTGAAGAAGGAAGAATATGTTTCTTCACAATCTCTAAAATAGGCAGTGTTCAGGGTTCATTCATAGTGAAATCAGAAAGAAGGATGTTCAGAGTTCCATTAATTCCTACCTATATCAAAATGAAATAGCTTCACTACTTTTGAGTAATAAGTTTACAATTCTTCTAACAGAATTTATTTCTAATAGGTAAGGGTTTTATAGACCTTTTGAGGTATTTATAAAAGAATCCATTTGAAGTTAAGTTGTAACAGAAAAATTGCAGGTTGAGACCTCTGATTTGAAAAATGATAATTAAGACTTAGTGACATTGAGCTCTTCTGGGTAGTGAAAAGCCAAACCCTGGTGGACAAACTTAATTTAGATCAGAGAAATTTTTATGTAGGTATATAAAATAGATATGCAAACCAAACATTTACATTAAGTTACGAGATTGGGGTCGTGACCTACAGTTTAAGAACCTAGGAAACTTTAGACAAAAAATTTCAGATGTTTCCTTTATGATAGTAAGATGAGACCTTATATAGCCATCTGTATTTATAGCATAATAGGAATTAAACTTCTTGCTGTATGTACCCCCTCCTCCCCCCCAAAAAAGACAAAGGAGTAAGTAACTAACCATATCTATTTTTTTGAAAAATCAGAGAAGTTTTATGTTAGAAAGGACCTCTGTGCCCTTCTTCTCTAAGGCTTACTTCTCTAAAGTAATCCCCTTTGAGACACATCTAACCTTTGTTTTAAGATGACCAGTGAGGAGCAACTTACTTCCTAACTCCTGAAACAGACCTTTCTACTGTTTTGGGAAAAACTCTTTAAGAAAAATTTTTTGTCATTATCAAATCCAAATTTGCCTCTTGGCAGCTGTGTCCCTTCCATGAACCAGAAGAACTACTCCAAACCTTTTACATGACAGCCTCTTCAGTACTTTAGAATGGCTGTTGTGCTATCAATTCCATTCTCACCCTTTCTTTTTTCCAAGCCAAGTATCCTCAGTTTCTTCAGTCAGTTCTCACATGGCATGAACTTAAGGCTCTTTATCATTCTTCTTGCTTTCCACTGGATAGCCTCAAGATTATTAATGTTCTTTCTAAAATATTGTACTTAGAACTGAATACATTTCTCCAGATTTGATCTAATCTGGGCTCACATGCTGTTACAGTTTCAGAAGCTCACAAAATGCTAAATATCATAAATTGCATATTTGAAACAAAAAAAAAATAAAGCCATGAGCTGTCTTTGCAGAAGCCTATGTTTCTCTTGAATGAATAGTTTGTGTGACATCTCAAGTGGAAATAATTGAGACAGGGATAGTATCATGTGTTTCTAGCTCTGAGGATTCCAATGAATGGTAAATCAGAGCAGTGAGATAGTGCTAGATTACAAGAGACAAGAAAATGGGAGGGAAGATGTAAAGAGCTTGAGGTGGAGGGACTGAACAGGTGAGAGATCATTTCTTATTTCCTATTGCCTTACCTTTCCTTGGTACACTTAGACCTCACTTGAATTAAAAGTGTTCTGCTTTGTGTCTGTCCCTTGGATCACTTGCAGATACTTTTTATTTGTACTTTACATACTTAGAGCAAAATCCTGCCTGCTTTATGAAGTTTTTGTTTTCTTTGCTTAATTGGTTTGCCAGTTTTCACTGTCTTGGTAACAACGAATTTTCTGAACTCTGGTTTGGAGCCACTTTCTAAAGTATTTAAAATTCACTTTCAGCTATTTCTCTGTAGCAACAAACATCTGTTATGTACAGAGATAGCAGAGTATAGTGGATAGAGTTGATCTTGAACCAAAAAGAACTGGATTCTAGCCTGGCCTTTTACAGACAATGACTGTGTAACCCCTTGGCAAGTAAGTTTACTTCTCTGTATTCTAGACAACTTGTTAAAATTATAAATAGGAGAGAAAATGCCAACCTCTATATTGGAAGAGGCGATTTCCAGTTCCCGGTTCCAGTGAATTTTTTATATCTGTTCCTTATCTCATCTCTTATGTACGATGCACAGGGGATCAAAAAACAAAAACGAAACAATTTCTACCTTAAAGGAACTTTTCTACTATAGGAGATAATACAGCCATAGCATAATGAAGAAGAGTGCTGCATTTGGAACCTCCTTGATCTAGAGAGTATTGCTGCATTGATTGTAAAGTCAAGTACTAAATCTGATGTGGCAGTGATTAGAAGTGAATCTTCACTTGTAGGCACAATGTAGTCAAATGAACTTTCTCCTGAGCCCTGCTGCTTTATGCTCTAAGGCAAGTCACCTTAATTTTGCTCAAGATCATTTTCCTCAGTTGTGAAATGAACATGAGAGTGGATGATCCTAAGTATTTAGCTCAACTCAGAATCCTATGATTCTATGTATCTGCTTACAAATAAATGTCTCATACTGGTAGTAGTCATCATCTAGAATGAGGAGGGAGGAAAGGAGAAGGCAGTGAAGAGAATTCCAAATTTGACATTGCCTGGGGATTTGGGGAAATGTTGCTTTAGACAGAAGTGAACAAGATAGAAGAATTTCCTTGTGGTTTTATTTTTGTTTGGTTTTTTTGGGGGGGAGAGCCTGATTTTAAGTTAATACTTTTAATTTAAATTCTTTTTTTGTTATATTGAATTTATTGTACTGGAAGCAAAACTTAAGTAAACATCTCTCCATAGGCCCTTGGAAAGTACTGTACAGGAAAGGTGCTGAAAATTATATGGATTTTAGGTGTCATTTGTGTAAATGTGATAATTGAAGCTGCAGTGTGGGAACTATAAGAGATAAAAGTAAATAAGCAGAAGAGCACAAAGTCCAAAGCAGAGCTTTGGGGAATAATAATTGTTATGGAGCAGGAGGAACATAATGAGATTACCATAAAAGACTAATGGGGGGGAGGAGGAAATAGGGAGTAAGAGGAAATTTTATTTTTTATAAGACTTGGTTTAAAAATTTTGGTTTTTGATTTGCTGATAGGGCTCCGTTAAAAGCACTCATGGTGGCAGCTAGGTGGCGTAGTGGATAGAGCACCAGCCCTGAATTCAGGAGGACCCGAGTTCACATTTGGTCTCAGACACGGAACACTTCCTAGCTGTGTAACCCTGGGCAAGTCACTTAACCCCAGCTTCAGGGGGGGGAAAAAAGCACTCATGGTAAAAAAAAATATTGTTTATTAACACAGAGTGAAAATTTTCATTTTTGTTGTGTAATATCTGAAAACTTCAAAAGATATATATACATTTTGTTATGATGCCAAATAAGTCATCTGAGTTGTTCATCGTGGGAGATTCTTTAATGTCAACATGAATGAAACTTTTCTTCCTTAACCAACTTTCTATCTGTTATGATTAACCTATGTGCTTACTAAATACCAGCCATTGTGCTAGTTACTGAAATATAAGTATAAAGAAACAATCCTCTCTTCCTTATATTCTAATGGAGGAAATGAAAAATCTCCTGTTAAGTATATATTGAATAAATACAAAATATTTAAATATAAAATAGTTAGGAAGAAGGTACTAGTGAGATCACAAAGGCTTCATGTAGAAAATAATTCCTGAGCTAATTCCCAGGTAATGAGGTGAGGAAGGGGGAATGCATTTTAAGAATGAAATAAAAAACAGTGCAACATCTGAAACTTAAAGAAATATTGTTGATAAAAGGAGGAAGACCAGTTTGGCTGGAACATAGTTTTGTTGAGGGAGAAATATTGATTAGTGAGGTTGGAAAGATCAGAATGGGGCCAAATTGTAAAGGATTTAAAAGGCTAAATAGGATAATTTGTCCTTTAGGCAACAGAGAAATAATATGAGTGGATTTTTTTTTTTTTCCCCAACTGCCTATTCTCAAAACTCCATAGAGTCATTTTTTTTCCTCTCCCAGACCCTTAGCATGTCAAGTCCATTTCATTCAATTTTTAGTACATTTCTTGTACTTATCTCCTTGTTTCAGCTTTCATACCTTTTAAATTAGATTTGCTTCTTTTAGTCCAGAAGTAAACATTATTCTGAGAAGGGAATCCATAGGCTTCCCCCAGACTGCCAAAGGAATCTTAAGACACACCCAAAAGAGGTTAAGAACTCCCAGTAATCTAGTTGGTTTCTACTCTCTAATATTTTCTCCACATTAAGGTTCATATAAACTGTCTAAAGTATTCCTCTAATCAGGTCACTCACACATTAAAAACCTTCATTGGTTTCTCATTGGCAATGGAATAATGTTAATTTTTTAAACCCTGACATTCAAGACATTTCAAAATATGGTTTCTAATGACTTTTCCAGCTCTTTTATGTGCTCTATGATCTGGCCAAATTGAACTATTCATCATCAGATATTCTTGTCCTACCTTTACCTCTCTTGCATCATTTTTCGGTACTCTTGAATGCCCCTCTCCCCAAATATACCTATTGAAATTCCTCACTTCAAGACATAGTTAAGATGCTACCTCTTCCTGGAAATCTTCCATGATTCTTCCATCTAGAGTATTTCTCAGAACATTTTGTTTGTACTTCAGTTTTTTATTTACTCTCATTTTGCTTTACACTGTCTTCTTTCACTGTCTTCTGTATTAAATTATAAACTCCTTGTTGGCAGCAAGTATCTGGTTTTACAGTATCTTGCACATAAGTAGAAGTTTAAGAAAGAGTTATTGATTTGAATTGTTCCATAAATTCATTGGGATGATGATTTATTTCAGGATACATTAAAATCTTGTTTAAGGTCTTGGTCACATGAGTTATGCACTTAGGACCTTTTCATTCTGGCTACAAGTTGAGAGGTGCGCTTTGGAGGATCACGTGTTGTTTGCTGTGATTTCCTAAGGTTAGATTTGCTAGTTGACAGCTCGGGTCTGTTTTTCACCATTTTGTGTAATTTGTTAGCAACTAAGGTCCTGCTGCCACCTGGTGACATTTTACCTTCGTTGCCTGTAACTTTTCTCCTTACCAAAACTCGTAGATTTTTCTTAATAGAACTCATGTTTCCTCCCAAACTATTTCCATTTCCAAATTTCCCTATTGTCTCTATCATTCTATACTCTGAGGTCATCCTGAATTACTCACTGTCATTTACCTCATATGTCCAAATCCATTGCTAAATCTTATTGTTTTTATCTTCTCAAAATCTTTTAGGTATTTCCCCTTCTCTCTACTCATCTAGCCAGTACCTTAGTTCAGGCCTTCATCTCTCTCTTGGATTACTGCAGTAGCCTTCTAACGAATTTCCTTACCTCATATTTCTCCTTACTCCAATGAATGCATATTCAAGACTCAGCTACAATGCTGATTTTTCTGTCATATATACTTCCCCTATTGTTCCTATTGTTCAGGATCATATATAAAAGCCTCTGTTCAGTATTTAAAGCTCTTTATAACCTAGCCTCTCCCCACCTTTTCAATCTTTCTACATCATTCTCCCTTCCATATACAAAATGATCCAACAACACTGGCCTACTTATAATTTCTTTTCTTTTTTTAAAAATTTTATTATTATAGCTTTTTATTTACAAGATATATTATGCATGGGTACTTTTACAGCACTGACAATTGCCAAGCCTTTTGTTCCAATTTTTCCCCTCCTTCCCCCCACCCCCTCCCCCAGATGGCAGGTTGACCAATACATGTTACATATGTTAAAGTATAAATTAAATACAATATATGTATACATGTCCAAACAGTTATTTTGATGTACAAAAAGAATCGGACTTTGAAATAGTATACCATTAGCCTGTGAAGGAAATCAAAAATGCAGATAGACAAAAATAGGGGTATTAGGAATTCTATGGTTCATAATCATCTCCCAGAGTTCTTTCCCTGGGTGTAGCTGGTTCAGTTCATTACTGCTCTATTGGAACTGATTTGGTTCATTTCATTGTTGAACAGGGCCATGACCATCAGAATTGATCATCATATAGTATTGTTGTTGAAGTATATAATTAATGATCTCCTGGTTGTGTTTATTTCACTCAGCATCAGTTCATGTAAGTCTCTCCAGGCCTTTCTGAAATCATCCTGTTGGTCATTTCTTACAAAATAATAATAATCCATAATATTCATATACCACAATTTATTCAGTCATTCTCCAACTGATGGGCATCCATTCAGTTTCCAGTTTCTGGGCACTACAAAGAGGGCTGCCACAAACATTCTTGCACATACAGGTCCCTTTCCCTCCTTTAAGATCTCTCTGGGATATAAGCCCAGTAGAAACACTGCTGGATCAAAAGATATGCACAGTTTGATTACTTTTTGAGTATAATTCCAAATTGCTTTCCAGAATGGTTTGATCTGTTCACAGTTTCACCAACAATGTATCAGTGTCCCAGTTTTCCCACATCCCCTCCAACATCAGCATTATCTTTTCCTGTCATTTTAGCTAATCTGAGAGGTGTGTAGTGGTATCTCAATTGTTTTAATTTGCATTCATTACTTGCCTTTGCAAACTCTGGGATCTAGCTAAACTTACCTTCTTCCTTAAATATGATGGTTGTCTTCCTTCCGGACACTTATCTCCCTCTGTGCCTCTGCCACCACCTCTTAGAATCCCTAATTGTTTCAAAACCTAACTCATGTGCCATCTTCTGTGTGAGGCTTTTTCTGATTATCCCCACATATACCTCTGCTCTTTCACTCCGTTACCTTTTTTTAAAATGTTATGTGCATTCTTTTAAAAAACATATATGTATTTGATTTAATCCACAGAATGTAAGGTTCTTGAGAGTTGGAAGGGTTTCATTTTTGTCTGTATTCTCCATTGTCTAGCACAGTGCCTGGCACATAATAGACACTAAATGCTTATTGATTTGTCAGTCTAATAAGGTCTTGGGCTAATAAATTTTAATTCTTCTTTAATTAATTTTCTATACCAAAGGAAAAAAAATTTTTTTAAGGTAGTTTGTGGGGTGAGAGGTGGCAATTTATTAGTGGCTCTGAAGGATATTTGCATTTAGGATTTTCTTTCTTTGCAGGTGACAAGTTTGGGGCTTTGGACCAGGGTTTGCACAGTCCCACAGTTGCATTTGTCATAGGTCACAGATCTAGCATTTCTTATCTAAAGGGAGAATGTATATGGAAAGAAGAACAGAGCCCCAAAGTTGGATGTTCTGGCAGAAGTAGTAGAAAAAGAAAAAGAAAGTGGTGTTAACCAGATAGACTCCCCAAGGTACTTGATGGTGTGCTATACTCTGCCCTACTTAGCCTGTAGCCAGGTTTTCCTGAATGAACATTGAATCTTTTAGAGGAGATTGAGGTAAGAATTAAAAAATAACCAAGAAAATTGAGCACTTATTCTTTTCAAGGCCAGAATTAAGAACTGGGAGGGATACCTGAATGGGAGTCATGATTCTGCTACTTCTCTTTGTTACCTTTGGCTGGTTGCTTTACCAGAGCTCGTTTACCTTCTGGGTAAAATGAAGGCATTAGATTGTTCTTGAGCTCCTTTCTTACTCTTAAGCCTGTGATCCTATGAAGTGAAACTGTTACTAGTAGAGGCAGTTGCTTTTTCAAAACAGACCTCTTTCTCTTTCTCCCTTTCCCCCTTTCCCCAACTCTGTACTCCCTCTCCTTTCAAAAAAACAAATAAAAATGGTAGCTGTCCTTTGAGAGAAGATAAATTCAGTTTATTCATTAGGTGCTTTGGAAATAAATCTGATACTGAATCTTAGGAAGTGCTGAATTGAATAGCTGTAATTTAGGCTTCTGGTTACATGGGTAGCATCTTGCCCTTATCAACAGATATTAAAGATTTTGGGGGAATATATATATATATATATATATATAGTCAACACACTTCTGTTCCTCTACTGTTAGGATTAAGAGTGAATAATAATTTAGGTAGATCATCAAGGAAAAAACTCCAATATTCCCTAGATTAAAAATTCAGTAGTTCCCCATTGCTTCTCCCTCTGCTTAGAATATCTGTCCTCTCTATCTCTATTCCTAAAATTTAGTTTCTCCCTTTAAAAGCCTAAGTCATGTTAGTCAGGGTAATAAACATTTAAATGTCTACTATTTGCCAGGCACTATGGTAAACACCTTGAATACTGTACGAGAAAAGAAAGTCTCTACCCTCAAAGAGATGTAGTGGGGAGGAAGACAAGACACAAAAGGAAACAGAAAAGTTTGGGGGTGAGAAGGAAGGAAGGAAGGAAAGTGCTTTGATGTGCTGGAAAAGTCAGAGAAATCCCAAAGTAGCTCAGCCAAGGGAAATGAGAAAAAATACTACCCACATCATGGAGCTTTCCCAGGTTGCCACAGCTGCATATAAGCTCTACCTCATTTGACCTTGTTAATATAGTAGAGAGAGCTAAGCACTTAAGAGTTAGAAAATGTGAGATCTTTATTGTTAGCTCAGTTACTTAACAGTGTGACCTTTGGGAGATGTCAGTCTGGGAAAAAGAAGATACTTTGGAATCCTAGTTCTTCTACCCATATGACTTTGGCTAAGTCCTTTAACCTATCAGTCCAGTTTTCCTCACTAGTAAGATCTGTATCTGTCTCTACATGCTGAATAAAAGAAAATAATTGTGTATTATATAATATCTAAGATTCTTTTTAACATATAAAGCCATGATTCCAAACTTGTTCTTTCTCCTTAAACTTCCCAATACTTTCCCTTTTACTACTCTCTCAACTAAAAATCTTGCCTTATATTTTGCAGAAAAACATTGAGGTCATTTGGGACAAGTTCCCTCTTCCGTCTTCCTCATTTCTATCACCCAGATGCCTTTTGCTACTGCTTTCTCTCCCTTCACCCTACTCTCACATGATGAGATACTCTACTTGTTCAAGTGATCCCATTATTTCCCATCTCGTCCAATAGATTATCCTCTCTTAGTTTGCCCACTCTTTCATTTATTTTCAGTCTCTTCTTGTCTACCATCTCATTTTTTCAGTCTATATAACTTGTGTCTCCTCTATCCTGGAAAAAAAAAATTCATCTCATATCTCTTCTGCCTTTTGTAACTAAATTTCTTGTAAAGACAATAGATGCCTTCACTTTCTCTCCTCTTAAACCCCTTACAATGTGGCTTCTGACCTTATAATACCCAAACTGCTCTTTCCAAAGCCCAGTTCAGTATCCTTGATGCTTACTTTCCTTGAACTTTTTGCAGTATTTAACACTGTAATTGTCTCTCCTCCTTGTTACTCTTCTTTCTCTAGGTTTTTAGGAAACTATTCTGTCCTGGTTTTCCTCCTACTACCTGTTTTCTTCTGTTTTGTTTTAGTTTGTGTCCTTTGTTGGATCCTGATTCAGATTATGCCTTCTAACCGTAGGTATCCTTCAGATTTCTGTCCTGGACCTTCTCTTCTCCCTTTATATACAACTTCACTTATTGATCTCCTCAGATTCATTTTAATTGCTATCTTTCTGCTGGTGATCCTCAGATCTGCCACTCATATCCATGGCTCTCTGCTGACCTTTAGCCTCACATCGCCAAACCACTTTTCAGACCTCTCAAATTGGATATACAGTAGTCATTTTAAACTCAAATATGTCCCAGCAGAACTCATCTCCTCCCTTAAAAACCTTCCCTACTTACCATCTTCCCTGTTACTAAAGAGGACACTGCAGTCCTTATAATCCCTCAAGTTCATACCCCCAGAGAGATCCTGGATTCCTCACTGTCTCTCAGTTTCCACTCCAAATTCTTTCTAACATCTGTTGGTTTTTACCTTTGCAGCATCTCTCAAATATGTCCTCTTCTCCCCTCTGACACTGCAATCACTGTGGTATAGGCCCTTATCACTTCATAACTAAATTTTTTTCTTTCTTTTTTTTTTTTTTTTTTTTCAATAGCCTGCCGATGGGGATACCTGCATCAAGTTTCTCTACTTTAATCCATCCTTCATTCAGTTACTAAAAGTAATTTTCCTAAAACATAGGTTTGATCATGTCATCTTTACTCATTAAACTTCAGTGGCTGTTTCCCAGGAGCAAATGCAAAATTCTATCATTCAGAGCCCTTCTTTAACCTAACTCCTTCTGTCTTTCCAGTATTACTCCCCAGCATGTACTCTTCTATCCAGGGCCAGTAACCTGTTACATATTCCATTAATAAGACATTGCCTGTGTAATAGGTTTGATGGTATAGTTACAATTTGCTTTTCAGAATGGTTGGACTAGTTCACAGCTCCATCAGTGATGTATTAGTGTGCTTCTTTTCCCAAAGCCACTGACTCCTTCTCCTCCCCACATTGGTCATTTTTCATTTTTGTCCTCTTAGCCAATTTCATTTTTGAGAGGTCATAACTAAACAAAATTTGAAATTTTGAATTTCCTTAATTATTAGTAATTTACAGCAAAGATTCAGTAACTGATCAACACAAAGGCTTAACCACAATTCCAAAGAATTCATGATGAAAAATATCCTCTTTCCCTCTCTTCCTCCTTCCCTCCCTCCCTTCCTTTTTTCCCTTCCTTCTTTCTTGAACATGGATAATGTGGAAAGGTGTTTTGTTTTTTTTTTTAAACATAATTCCATTTTTGTAATGGGCTTTGTGTTTCCCTCTGTATAAAATGGATATAGAGAAAACAAGAGAATCTGAAACTGAAAAATAAAGTGCTGTTTGATGTAAAGCTCTGTAATTGTCATCTCTAAATTATCCTTGGGGACTTCCGGCTCAACTCAATCTCCCAGCCAGACTCTCCTTCCTGTAGAGAGCAGTCCCAACTCTGACCTGGAGTAGACTCATTTCTCCGGGCCTAATATTGTCTCTTTTATCCTCCCAGAGAAGGGGCGTGTGAGAACTCAAGGGCTTATGGGAAAATTACTTCAACCAATGAACTTGCTCCTTTTAAAGGTTATGTAAACTCCTCCTCTGAAGTTCAAAGGGGTAATTATACTCCCCTTAATGGCCCAACCAAAGGTGTGAACTAGAGAATTGTTAAGTACCGACTCAGCACTTAGTAAGAATCTAACAGTGTGAGATTTGAAGGGGGGGTAGGGAGCGATAAAAGATTTTCTTGAGGAAGAATAATTTGATTTGGGTTCTAAACACTGACTGGAAACAAAGATAGATTCAGAGTTTCAGGTTGGTTGGAGCACAGCGCATGAAGAAGAGAAAAGACTAAAAGTAGAGTTGAAGGCCTTGAATACCATGCAGAATAATTTAAACTTTATTTGGGAGGCAGTAAGGAGTCACCAAAGAATTTTGAGTAGAGGAATGATATGAACAGATTTATGCATAAGAAATATGATTATGACAATCATATGAAGGATTGTCATTGCCTCTTCCTTATAGAAAACTATTGCAGTTTTTAAGGGGGAATGAGGAGGTGAGAATGAGGGTAAACACTAGGGTTGTGTTTGTGAGCAAAGAATTTGGAAAAGTACATATGGTAGACTTGGCAGAGCTAAATGTTTGATTAAGAGAGTTGAGGGAATGAGAGAAGAACCAAAAATGATTCTAAACAAGGAAAACTGAATAAGTAATGTCACAGATTAAAATAATGAAGCCCCTCAGAATGAGGGACAGGTTTTGGGGAGAAGACTGAGGAATTCAGTTTTTTCCATTAAGTCAAAGGGAAAATCAACTTTACAGGTATTCCAAAATTTGAAACATAGGTCTAGAGTTCAGAATAAAGACATTGACTAGAGGAGGGAGACTTAAAAAAAAATTAGATTGGATGATTAAGAAGTTATTGCCAACCTTGAGAGATTTCAGTGAACTGATGGAGAAATCCGATTGAAGGCATTTAGGGAAAGTAAGTAATAAAATCAAGGAAATATCTGGTGTGTTCAGCTTTTTAAAAATTAGGCACTTAACAAATCATCAGTAAATGCAAACATTTCATTTTATGAAATATAATAAAAAGGAATTGAAATCTGTTATAGCTTGCTTTTTTAGTCTGTTAAATATACCAAGATAATTTTTTTTTATTGCATTTTATTTATAGTGTGCTTGATAAACAACAAAAGTGAATCTCTACATATTAAATTTAACACATTTATATCAATAGTGCCCTACTTTGTAATGTTCTAAACATTCTGAACAAGCTAAATGCTCATTGACATTTGTTTAGCTTAATTCAGTTATACTTATTAACTACAATTGACACCCACCAAAGCTTTATTTTTGTGTTTATTTGCATTTTTGATGTTGGTGACACCTACTGGCTATGTCACCCTGGGAAAATTGCCTATTTTAACCATGTTCTAGGCAACTCTTTCTTAAGACTTTGTGAAAGTCTTAATTTGTGAAAAGAAACTGATCTGAGGATGTTTACTCACCGGAGTTATATGGACCTATAAAATAACAGGTCTGGTCAGGGGAAACCAAAAATAAAAGATAATTCCTGCTACCAAGTCAAAACAATGAAAAATAAAGTATTTTGAGAAGGAAAAAGCTACATATTTGGGAGCTTCTTGATCTTAAAAATGATAAAAATAATTTTTTCCCTGCCTTTTGATAGAAACTCTGCTTCAATGTCTATAGCTTATTTACAATTGTTTATTTTATATTAGACACTTTAGAATTTGTTTTCTTAAGTATGCTTTTTGGACAACTTTCAGATTGTATATTTGTTTATATACAAAACAATTAAATTTCTGTTAGAAGTTTAGAATTCCATTTTAGAATACTTTTATGTTTTTCCCTTTTTGGCATTTTATTAATATCAGTGGTTCCTTTATTATTATTATTTTATTTATTTGAATTTTTTAACTTATGGAATCTATAAAACAAGTATTTCTGTAACATAATATGATAATAACTTTAAAAGACAGCAAAGTTATGTTTCTTAGAATAACATTACTCACGTCTATTAGTTACAAAAAATAGTCTCTAGAGCAGTTTTGTAATTGGGTGGAACTTTTTGCAAGAATATATAGGATTATATATATGTATATATATATATATATGATAAAATTGATACATACTACTAGTAGTGATGAAAATGATTAATATCTTTCTCTTTAGGAAACTTAAGTAAATCCAAGTTTTTCTTTTGTAATGGAAAGTAATTTTTTGTATTCTCATTTTGCTCTGCATTTTATGTCAGATTTTGAAATAATTTAATAGTCTGTTAATGGTAAATTCTATTCCAAGTTGCGTAGGTCATTCTGTATAACAGATTTTGAATCCCCTGACCAATCAATATTAGCAAAGGTTTGCTAAGCACTTATGGATGCTTGTCATTGTGCTAGGAGCTAAACTTAAAAAGTAAAAAAAATAATCTCTGTTCTCAGGGAGCTTTCATTCTGATGGAGGAAACAGCATGTACATGTTAAAAAAAAAAAAAACGTGATATACAAAATTAAAGTTGCAGAAGAAGTCAGGCAAAACTATCTACAGCAGAAATTCTTAACCCGAGCTAGCACCTCCATTTCACCCCCCACTAAGCATTCTATGAGCTTTGTTAAGAAAAAAAAAATTTTTTACCTCTTCATTTTCAGCTTCTAATTGAAATTTAGCATTTCTTTCACTTATGATTTCTGTCCCCCAGACTTCCAAAGGGGGTCCATGACACAAAACAGTTTTAAGAACCTTTGCTTTAGAAAGTGAAACCTGAGCTTGTCAAGATCATTCCTAAAATGTGGATCATAGAATTGGACATCATGACCTAAATGTCATCAAATCATAAATCAAAATTTAGATATGTTGCAGAAGTATATATATTCCAACATTCTCATTTTTAAAATGAGGGAATTGAGCCTTAGGAAGGTTATCTTATGAATGGGCTAGAATTGACAATTGATATTAATGAGGATCCCAGACACAGGGCAAAGGTCTGAAACACCTTATAATTTTCCACATATTAAATTTTACTTTTATTTTATTTTTTTATTAATAGTTTTTATTTACCAGATATATGCATGGGTAATTTCACAACATTGACAATTGCCAAACCTTTTGTTCCAATTTTTCCCCTCCTCCCTTTCCCCTCCAATGGCAAGTTGACCAATACATGTTAAATATGTCAAAGTATAAATCAAATACATGTCCAAACAGTTGTTTTGCTATGTACTTTTATTTTAATTGAAATAAATCAATGTTATCTTTCCCATAATTGCATTTAAATATTAAAATTTTTATACATGTAAAATATTTTGTAAAACATTGCATAGCATTAACTGGAATTTCCACCACATTATAAAAAATTACTTGCTTTTGTATCTGTTGAGCATGTATAATATTCTAGGTAAAAAGTGTTATCTTATAGCTTCATTTTTCACCTTTGAAGATGATGTTACTGAGCACAATGAAAATTTGTAAAGCAGATTTTTGTGAGAAAATATTAATTGGTTTTTAACAAATTACAGTGTGGCATATAAACCGTGACCTTTTTATGGTTAAAAAATTATTTACACTCAATGCTGTTTTGTTTTCTCAAAAAAAGTCTAGTTTAAATTTTAAAAATTAAAAATAAGAGACCAAAATGTCCCTTCTGCTTGTTTTAAAACGTGATAAGATCCACTAGGTTGTTCTAGGAGCTATTCTTGTGCTTTTGTCTTGTGTCTTTTCCCCCTTTGGTTTTTTCTTAGCCTTTTTTTCCACAGGGAATCAATTGTTATCTTCCATGTACTTTAGTGTTTGAAAGATCTGTGATAGCATGGTCATTCATGCTGCCTCTTCCTCTTCCTCTTCAAGTGTAGATAGGGATCCTCCTACATTTTTGTAAACTGATCTTTTATGGAACCAAAATTTGCCTATTTTAATTTTATTCTATTTTAATTACTGATCCTAATCCTGACTTTTAAAAAACAGGAAATAAATATAATCTTTTGTACCATCATATGTTTTGAAGCAGTTTGTACATTTCCCTTATCTTTTCTAATTTCCAGGATAAATATTCCTAGTTTCTTCACCCATTACTGATTTATTGTGGTTTTCAAGCCATTCCCCACAATTTCAAGATAGTACTTAATTCCAAAGGTCGCTGAGGAAGACCTCCTGCAAAGACAGGAAAGTTAAGAAATAGGAGGAGGTGGAGGAGGAGGAAGAGGAGGAGGAGGAGGAGGAGACATTCCACGCAGGGGGAACAGCCAGTGCAAAGGCATAGAGACTGGAGATTGAATTTTGTGAAGTGTGAGGAACATCAAGTAGACCAGTGAACTTGATAGAATTTATGGAGGGGAGTAAAATATAGGAAAGACTGGGATGATACAAAGGAATCAGATGAGGAAGATCTTTAAATAGCAAAGAAGGAATTGGAAGAAAGAACCACTAGAATTTACTGAGTGAAGAAGGGGTGACATCAGACTTTTGCTTGAGAAAAATCAGTTCAGAGCTATATGGAAAATAGATTGGAGTGGTAATGAAAAAGTTAGACCAATTTTAGAATGTTGTTGCAGTAATAGTGTAGGCTAGATATGAGGAGGACTTGAACTAAAATATGGCTATATGAATATAAAGAAATTGAGAATTGATGTTAAAATGAAGGAGATAAATGGGAGCAACTTTTAAAAATAATCTTTACACCTATACCTAAGGGCAGCACGGAAGTCTTAAACAGAGGTACACAGTATGAAGTAGGAAAAAGAGATAAACTTTCCAGATAGATATAGCTCAATATCTATTGTGGAGTTGAGAGAAGTAGACCTTGAAAAAAAAATGGGAGCTAACATGTACAGAGAAGACAGAAATAAGGTGCACAACTTAGGGATCTATCCAACAGATTGCTCAGATCTTAAGATGGAGAGAAAGGACTTCAAGGCCCTGCAATGCCAGACACATATGTTGTATTAGAAATACATGTTTCTTATAAGTGTGTCTCTGTTGTATACACATAGAAGGAGAAAGTTAATAAAATCTCCAACATTAGGTTAAACAGTGATATAGGATACAATTGCGCTTAGTTGTTGTCCTAAGTAATTCTGAAAGTTGCAAATCTTTGATAGCCTTAATCATGATTTGGAGGGCATCACAGAAACTTAAGGGACCCATAGCAAAATTAGACTTAGAAGAGCAGGGCCTGCTCACTCTGGGTAAATTAGTGGAATTAAAGCTGGAGATATGAGTACAACAAACCACCAAATAATTTGGGCAACCAGATGTTACATTAATAAATTGTTAGATTTGGGGGTCCAGAAAACCTGAATTCAAATTTGGCCTTAGGTACTTAACTAGTTATGTGATCCTGGGCATTTTTCATTTATGTTCTCTTATATTGTGTAGGCTTTTACTTTTTAAAAAATATCATGGTTTCAAGGGAATCTGGTGATTTTTAAATTAGTACTCCTTGACCTGTAGTTGTTTTTCATATTACAAATCTTATAATTTATTACATTAAATTCTTTTTTATCTCAAATTTTAAAAAATTAAAATTAAATTTCTGGTCTTATGTATATGACAATTTTCAAGGTGTTTTGTAAGGTTCATCATTTCTCTTCTAAGCTGCTTTTTTTCCTTCTAATTATTTACTCCTTTAAAAAACAACAAAAAAAAACCCCACAATTTTTTGCTTCATTAAGTATTCATGTAATTTTTTTTTTTTTTTTTTTTTTTTTAGTCTTCTTACAGTTGTTAAGGAGTTACTTTCTCTAAGATATAATTTTGGATAACTTTGGATCTATTATAATCAAAATATAAAAGCTATGTAGTATTTGGATCTGGAATATGTGTATGTTTTTGTGTTTTCTCATCTCTCCAGCTTTCATTCTTTCATTGAATCTTTGTGCCTGGCCCAGACTTACTTCTTGTTTTTGCTTTATATGACGCATCAAGCCTTGCCTTTTCTCCACCTTGGTCCCTGAATTAATCTCTCTCTCCTGAGGTGAAAACGCTACATTTGCCAATACTATAACATTTTGGAGGTACAGAGTGCTGCATCTTTGCAGGATACAGTGCTAGTGACCTTGGAATCAAAGAGCCTCAGTTATATCCACAGGCATACCCCACTAATGGCCAATTCAGGCATCATCTTTTAAGATTCATGTTCTGGGTTCCTAATCCCATTGGATCTACCGCAGGGGGCACTGGCTCTTAATCCCTCTGGATATATCTGGTCATGTATTTCTGGTCAGCCTTTACTGTGATCTTATTACTCAGTACTAGTGTTAATGTTCCCGGTGAATTCCTATTTTGTGGCTTTTATATGCTTTTATATACTTAAGTACCCAGAGTCACATAAAGATTTCTCAGTCAGAAAGGAGTTGCCAGTAGAAAAAGTTAAAGAAACTCTGAGATAAAACTAAGGCAAGTTAATGTTGCCTCTCTTGGCTTTACTTTCCTTAACTGGAAAATGGGCATAATAATGCTTGAAAACCTTACCCCCATTTCCCCTCTTCCCATCTTCCTCCCCTATGTTACTGGGAGGATAATGCATCTAAATATTTAACGTGTTGTGTAAATATGCTGTTTTTCCTGTTACTATTAAGTCTAGTGTGGACATTGAAAATTTGACTTTTCCTTGTCATTCATTTCATTATGAATATTTCAATATTCATTCAATATTATATTTCCTTATAAATATGTGAATTTTCGATTACTCATTTATCCTTTTCTTATATTCTTTTATTTTCTAATCTCTAAAAAGACCTAAGTGTTCCATCACAGACAAACCAAGCCCTGCTACATCAACATGGGTTATCATGTAAAATACATTTCCATAATTGCCATTGTAAAAGAAAACACAGACCACTTTGCATTATTCGTGTCTTTCCAGGTTTTTCTGAAAACATCTTGTTTGTCATTTCTTTCTTTTTAGCTCAGAATTTCAAAGTACAATTATAGGTTTGATTAGTGACTCTGAATGTAGATCCTTTATGACAAAGTTTGTCATGTTTAGAAAAATAAAAGGGAAAAAATTTTCATCAGTCATATGAATGAATTATAGTATTCATTATTTGACTGTACAGGACAAAAATTTAGTGAATTTGCCTTTGTCTTCATGCAGTCGAGGCCAACTCCAGGCAAAATTAGTGTTTACGCAATGACCCAGGTACTTTTTTATATTATTGGTTCCAAAACCAGTCCTTTCTCCCTACTAAACTAGGAAGGAAAATTATGCATCAAACAGCTCAATGCAGCTTAATTTTCTTCTTCCAAATTTGTCTGCCTTCTACATTTTGAGGTGTATTTCAGTGATCTGTTAGGGTCAATATGCTTAGGCTGTCACTGGTTTTATAAAAAACTTTTCTGTAAAGTTTTAAAGCATTACCTTCCATTCTCCCATGTTTATTCAAACCATTATTTTCAAAAGTGTTCAAATCTTTTCAATTTATTTCTAAAAGTCCACAAAAAAAATGTCAATGTAATAAACACAGGCCAATTTAAATCAAGCCAATCCAGAATATAAAAGAACTATCTATCAGGTGCCCTCAAAAGAAATATATTTTTAGATATAAAAACACTTACATGAGCAATGAGGGGAAGGAACAGTCCAATTACAAAAGAAAAATATTAAAAGCAGCAAAAGCAGGATTGTCAGGAAAAATTCATTCTTTAATATAATAATAATAGCAACATGACAAAAGTTCACTAAATATTCACTTTATGTTGTGTTTTTAGACAGAATGATAATGGTTTTCTAAGTTCAAGCTAGCCCTCATGCCAACATGCTAATATCATTGACTTCTGAAAGAAATATGTTTTAATACTGACTTAAGATGCCATCTGTCTTTATTGGTGATCTTACTTGACTTTCTTGGGTTTCTTTCAATTCGGCAAATGTATAAAGTACTATGTGCATGGAGAACACTTTAATGGAACTAGGGGAGAGATAATTTAGGATTGATTTATAAAACTGTTCCTGGAAATCTTATTCTTTTTTGTGCATGTGGACCTCTTGCAAAAATCCAGAAATAACAAAAACTGGCATTTCAAAAATGATGTGACCCATCCATGTTTAACATATATTGGATTACTTGCCATCTAGGGGAGGGGAAGAGGGAAGGGAGGGAAAACAATTTGGAACACAAGGTTTTGCAAGGGTGAATATTGAAAATGATCCATAAATAGATTTTGAAAATAAAAAGTTTTAATTAAAAAATGGTGTGACCAATTTGTCACATTTTCTTTAGTTAAAAAAAAAAATTCTAACTAACAAAGAAACACCTTTGGACCAGGTACCCTTAAAAGAACAAGGAGAAGGAGGGAAAGTTACTATTGACCTTTTTTTCCTTCCCAATAATATGTAAAAACTTTTTAGCATTCATTTGTTAAATTTTTGAGTTTCAAATTTTCTCCCTTCCTCTTTACCCTCTCCTCCACTCATTTAGAAGGCAGACACTTTTATATAGGTTATACATATCACTGGCAGCTTCTACTGGGATAGGGATGTTACCATGCCCTATTCAAAATCTGCTACCTCTTTTGTCCTTAATCCATCCTTTTTCTTTAAGAAGACATACATAGGGGCAGCTAGGTGGCACAGTGAACCCGAGTTCAAATCTGGTCTCAGACACTTAACACTTCCTAGCTGTGTGACCCTGGGCAAGTCACTTAACCCCAACCTCAAAAAAAAAAAAAAAAAAGACGACGACATACATACACCAACCAATAGAGTATGTAATGTATGTGTGCATTCATGCATACATGTATATATGTATTCCTCCAAATGTAATAGTATTCTGTTCACAATTGGTATGTAAATGGTTGTTTAATTGGATTTCTTATGGCAACTCTTCCTTCCTTGTTTGCTATTAGAATACATGTCTTTGTAGTTTTATTTTTATCTAATCTTATCTGTTTCTGATATAAATCATCAGAATACTGCTTTCATGAAGGCATCACTGTAAATACATAAGAAATTATGCTCTTATAACAAAGTGAGGACTAAACTTACTATATATTATTTGAAACCTTAGAGATAAATATTTTAGGTTCCTGTAATGCCATCCTTGTTAGTGAGCAGTCAGCCTAATCTAGTGTAGCTTACCATAAATCTTTTTATAAGTAAAAAGATAGCCAGATTTCTTTTATTTGTTAATTATTATACTAGATATTTTGTTTTCAAGTGTAGGTTGTATATTGACAGCAAATATTGTAAGTCTAGGCTATTTGTAGTACTTGCTGCTTTCTCTATTAATATTTTAGAATGCTTTATTTTTTAATATCTTTTCACATCTCTCTCTTTTTTTTTTTCAGAACAGAGAACTCCAGATCATGAGAAAGCTAGATCACTGTAACATAGTCCGATTGCGTTATTTCTTCTACTCCAGTGGAGAGAAGGTATGTGTGATTGTATTGCATGCAGAAAATGTAAATAGAGAGAAATAGATACTATAAGAATATTTGAGTCAGAGTCTGGTGTATTATAATATGTTGATGCTAATTATAATAAGACTATGTTATTCTTAGTAACACTTTATAGATTAATAATGTTTATAAATTATTATTATTTTTATCTTTGTAACATCCTTATGCTGGATTATATTATATTTTGTTGATGAGCAAATGTATATATCCATACTTGTGAATCTGGTGTTGGTACTTAGGTCTTTTTTAGTCCAAATCCATGTTTTCTACCATACTATTCTGTCTCTCTTTGATACAGAATATGAAAAATTGAGGAAATGTGACAAACTTCCAAGTTTCTCCCTTTTTAAATTTTCTCTCTAATTTTTAAAGAATTGAAGGAAAGTTTAGTGTCCGTTGTTAAAGTATTATAAAAAAACTACATGTTACTTTTTATATGTTGATTCGTGTATTAATCCCTAATACAAACTTTTTGGAAGGGTAAGGTTCTGTCATTTTGAAAAGGAGAGAATTTTGAGCAGAAAAGATATTATAAATTGAGAGTCTGCTATAGAGTATTCCTGTGTACCTTATCAACTCAAAGGATGGTGATGTAGTAGAATAAATAAGCTGAAAAGAAATGAGGGAAAGAATTTTTAAGAGGCAAAGAATTATTTTTGAGACATTCAAATGGAACATTTGCTCATTCTTGAAATTTAACCAAAATTATCATTTCCAAATTGTTATATTTGGCCACTGTATTAGTTATTATTTACTTTTAGAAAAATAACAAGTAATTTTATTTAAATGGACACTTATACATATCCAATTTATTTTTTGACAGTTTTGATATGCTCCTATTGAGCATCAGAAAAGTGGTGTCATTTCCCTGGGTGCAAGTAACTTATTTAAACTCCTATTTTTAAAATTCCTGAGTTAGTTTGAAAACCTTCATTCAAAGGCTTTGAATTTTGTAGATGATATGGTGTTCTACTTAGAAAACCCTAAAGAGTCAGTCAAAAATTAATTGAAAAATTAATAATTTCAGCAGAGTTACAAGATACAAAATAAACTTACATACACATCATAAATATGTCCATACATTAACAGCAAAATCCATAGGTAGAGAAATTCTATTGATAATAATTGCTAAAGGTATAACAACACTTAAGAGTCTTCTTGCCAGGAAACACATAGGAATTTTATGGCTATAACTACAAAACACTTTACACAGAGATTTCATTAATTGGTGAAATATTAATTTAATTTGTTATGGATTAACTGGACCAATATAATAAAAATGAACATTTTATGCCATTAAGATTGAGCTACAGTCCATAAATATGAAATTATCAAAGGATTCCTTTATAAAGGTAAAGAGAAAAATCTCAGAACTCACCTGGAATTTTAATAATAATAAATCAAGAATTCCATGAAAAATAATAGGGGGAAAAAGTGGGAAGAAAAGGAGCCTCATAGTACCAGACCTCAAGACAATATCACTAACTAATAATTATCAAAACAAATTTGGTACAGTTAAGAAGTAGAACTTAATTAAACCTAGAGTCAGGAAGAAGACCTAAGCTCACATTTAGCCTTAGTCTCTTCAACTCTAAAATGAAGATAATAGTAGTGCCTACCTCCCATGGTGGTTTTGAAGTTCATATGAAAATATTTATGAAGAACTTAGCATAGTCTTGGCCACATAGTAAGCACAATATAAATTTCGATGATGACAGTAATTGGAATAGATTAAGTACTTAGTATAAACAAAAATAAATGTAGTATCCTAGTGTTTAATGATCTCAAAGATCCTAGCTATCAAAATAAGAACTAAATATTTAACAAAAGCTGTTAAGTAACATTGTGAATAAATTAGAAGAACAAGGAAGAAATCACCTATCAGATCTACCGGTAAGAGAAGAATTTGTGACCAAATAAGATGTAAAGAAAATTGCAAATGATAAAATAATTTTAATTTCATAAATTTTAAAAAGTTTTTGCACAGACAAAAGCAATGCACCTGAAATTAGGAGAGAAGCAAGTAAATGGGGGAAAAAAATCTTTGGAACAAGGTTGTTTGATAAAACTTAGTGACCTATAAGGACCTAATGAGTCATTTTTATAAGATTAGGAACCACCCCAAATTGCTACATCTTCATAGCATATGAATAGTTTGTAGAAAAAGAACTCCATGCTACCAGTAGTCATATGGGGGGAAAAAAATTGTTCTAAATCACTAATAATTAGAGAAATGCAAATTAAAAAACTTCTAAGGTACCATTTCACATCCCTGAGATTGGGAAAGTAGGAAAAAAAAGGAAAATGACAAATATTGGAGAGGTTATGGGAAAATAGATACTCTTGGTGGAGTTCTAAATTGGCACCATGCCCCAAAGGCTGTTAAATTATTTGTACCCTTTGAACCAGCAATAACACTACTATTTCTATACTTCTAAAAGATCAAAGAAAGAGGAAAAGGACTCATGTGTGCAAAAAATATTTATAGCATTTATTTTGCTTTGGCAAAGAATTGGCAAATGAAGGGGTATCTATCAACTAGTTATGGCAAGTGAATGTCATGGAAGTTTATTAAGTAACAACAACATTGTAAAGATAACCAACTCTGAAAGTCTTAAGTACTCTGTTTAACAAAATGACTTAACCACAATTCCAGAGGACTCGTGATGATTTAAATATACTGCCCACTCCCAAATTGAGAGGACTTAGGATGAAAATTGAAACAGTATTTTTTTTTTTTTTTAACATGACCAGTGTGGGAATTTGTTTTGCTAGTTTATATGAATTTTTGTTTTTCTTGTTTTCTCATTGGGGAAGGGGTAGTCATGTAGTAGGAGGAATAGAAAATAAAGTGTCATTGCTTAAATATTATATTTAATTTTTTTTTAAAAATTAGAAATCTTAGCACTTAAAGAGCTAGAATTGTTGTCCTGGTCTTTAAGAGTTTTTAATTGTTCTTGTCATTCTTACTCTTCTCATCTTACTTTTGGTTTAGTCTATCTGAGATAGCTTTTTTTTTTTTTGATAAATATATGGCAGATGATTACACAAGATGGATAAAATGATTGCTTTTTATAATAGTGAAAGTATCAGAATGTGTAAGTACAATTCTTTTAGCCGAACCACAGATTTATTTTCTGAACCTCCACTAGCAGACAGGATGAGAGAGATATGTATTTTATACTTTTATCATATGGTTTTGATTTCTTATATACTTTACTTTCTATTTTTGAGAATGATGATCACCTCACATTTGAGTTTTGAGTTATCTACCAAATTTTCAAAGATTATTTTGGGCTTTGTATTTGTAGTGTAGGAATTTGTTTCTATGTGAGATTAGGGTGATAATGTGCTTCCACAGGATATAATTTGGTTATTTGATCATGGCTTTACAAGTATATTCAGAGAAATAAAATCTTACATAAAACCTTTAGTATTCAGCACAGCTGAATCTAATTGTTGCACTACAGGCAAAACAAATACTGCTTTGAATCAGTTTCTAGGTTCAGAATTTCTTCAGCTTTTAATTTTTTAGGAGAATGAGTAATTGTGTTAGTTTTGTCATTCCTCAAGTTTTAACATTGTTTGAAATAGTTTACTATGTTGTCCCAGCAAAATTATTATACAGACATATCTTTTCTTTTGAAGAATTTGATTTTTGTACGTGTTATATGTGTTCTACTTGTCTTAATAGAGGCTTGATTTATGGCTTAGTGTTTTTATTTTTTCTCACTGGGGATGAAAATGGCTCGGCTGGCTTGATTTTTGGAGAAAGAAAAAAAAGTTACTTGAGTCAGAGGTGTATTTGCTGAAATACTGAGCATATTGGTACTAATCTGGCAGTTACCCTTCTTGCTGCTTAGTTTCTTTTATTGGTTTACATAAGAGTCTTTCTGAAATAACTAATGTTTCTTGATTTTATGGGGAATTTGGTTTGAGAAGGGTCTAGTTGAAGTGAAATCCAAACTAGTAAGACAGACTTCTGTAGTATCAAACATTAATAGATCCCAAAGAAAGTTTTAAATGTGGATTATTATAAATATAGCTACTTAGGACACTATCTCAAGTATAAGCTAACATAGAACATCTTGTAATGCAGATAATTTGCTTACTAAGTTGCAGTAAATACTCAGTGAATTAAAGATTCTTGTCCCCATGTTCTGAGATTTCTTGCTTGGGTTAACAACTGAGCAGACTTTTTTTTTTTTTTAATTAATTTTATAATTATAACATTTTTTTTTTTTAAACAACATTATCCCTTGTACTCCCTTCTGTTCCTAGTTTTTACCTTCCTTCCCTCCATCCCCTCCCCTAGATGCCAGGCATTCCCATACATATTAAATATCTTATAGTATATCCCAGGTACAATATATATGTGCAGAACCGAATTTTGTTGTTGTTGTTGTTGCAAAGGAAGAATTGTATTCGGAGGGTAAAAATAATCTGGGAAGAAAAACAAAAACAAAAAAAAATGCTCACAGTTTACACTCATTTTCCAGTGTTCGTTTTCTGGGTGTAACTGATTCTGTCCATCATTGATCAATTGGGATTGGATTAGCTCTTCTCTATGTTGAAGATATCCACTTCCATCAGAATACATCCTCATACAGAATCATTGTTGAAGTGTATAATGATCTCTTAGTTCTGCTGAGCAGACATTTTGAAAACATTAACTACGTGGTGATTGGTTGACTCTGCAAGACATTAGCTATGTAGTAGAGTATAATAGTAATATAGTATAATCCAACTGAAATAACATCAGCAATATCGGTTCTTGACACATGAAGAGGAAGTTTGAACATAGTCACAATAAAATCATGGACATTTAGAGTTAAAAAAGACTTCTGTGTCCATGTAGTCTAGTCTGTAATAGGATTTTCTCTGCCGTGTTATTGATAAATGATCTTGCAGCCTCTGTTTGAATAACTCGCCACTTCTTGGGCTACCTATTCCACTACCTATACCACTATCATTTTTAGTAAGTTTTTATTTACATCAAATCTAAATCTGCCTCTTCAGCTTCCAGTCTTACTTTTTGCCTTTTGATGCCAAATCCCAACTCCCTTCTTCCCCCAACCCAAGTCTAATTCTTGACAATCCTTCAGATACTATATATTATAAATTTTATTGTGTTTGTCATCTGAAACTTCTCTTTTCCAGTTCTTTCAACTGATCTTTATATGATAAGGAGTTAGCTTGCCTTTTTATTTACAAAACCAATTGTTCTACTATTTTCTTTAGTCTCATGTCTTTCCACATTTCTTGCATACTATTCATCTTCTTGGATGCTGGACAGCTCTCTATCTCTTGTTAATATCTTTGCCTTTATTCATTTTGTCCTTTAGCCGGACTTTTCTATTCCTTCCTCCTTTAAGAATTAATTCTGGTGGTGCTTTGCTTTCAAAATCAGGAGAGGCCTTTTCTGAGAATCTCTTCTTCAAATTTATTTTATAGTATTCTATATCTGTTCTTTGCATTTAATCATATTCTGTTATTTGTTTATACATATTTCTCTCTATCTTAATCTCTTCTGTTTTATTAGCTCCTTGAGAGCAAGGCCTATTTGCTGATTTTTTGTTCTCATTTTCATGTCTCATTGTACATGATTCCATGGACAAGTTTTCTTGGCAGAAATCCTCGAGTGGTTTGCAAATGTATAAAGTCAGTTTTCAATACTACCTACCTGCCCCATTTGCTTTTAATTTTAAAACATTTTTTAAAAGGTTTTTTTTAACTTTAACTTTTAAAAATAAATGTTGATCTAAATTGCACTTGTTTTTAATCATCTCATCTTTTGGAAGTAAAGTAGTACTATTTTCAGCATTTATGTATTTTTCTGTTTAAAAACAAAATAAAATAAAACCCGTAAGGAGCATTTACTGTGTTCAGTTGATCCTCTTTTTATATATGATTTTACATCCTTTTCAGACAATTTGTTAACAGTCATAATTATTTATAAGACCTGCAGGGAAGAAAGTAAAAGTTAGAATTGTCTATTCATTGTTTGAACTGCACACAGAATCAATCATGAGCAAAGGGTTCTATTATACCTTTAATGCTCCTCTAAATGCTCTCAAGTGAGTAAGAAAGTAGAAGGGGAAGAAGCCCATTCACTTAAATGCAAGGGGACACTAGAGAAGGCATTTGAGGTTTAACTACCTCAATAGTGAGAGGTGGGAGCCTCAGACAAGATCTAGCTCTTAAATTCATCCTATAATTAGGAACAAACTCAAATTACTACTTTTCTACACATTTCTACTATATAGAAAATAATTTCTTCCCTAGAAAGTTGACTTGGCCATCACAATTGTACAAGAAGTTGTAGAATTGCAAATATCACTTTATGAGGCAATTCATATTTTAAAATAGTTATAAATGCATATTATAGCTGACTTGGAAAGTGAACACAATTCACCTTCTAACATTTGCCTCAGAACCTCCTCTTCCCTGTTTTGCTCTATTTTCCTCTTTACTGTCTTTTTCTATTTCCTTATATGCTGTCTCCTCTTTCCACTCTTTTTCATCTCCCTTTTCAAATTTTGTCACCTTCTTTCCCTTTCTTTACACTTTTGCTTCCATTCCTTTTCATAAATTCATAGTGTTTAGAAGTAAAAAAATATTTTAACATTTGTTCATTTAAGCCCACTGGGGCCAGTGTTTTGTTTTGTTTTGCTTTGTTTAAGGAAGACCAGTAAGTTGTTCTTTTGCTTGAATGTATCACTTAATAGATTTTTTTTCTCCCAATTATATTACTGACTCTACAGAAACAAGTTTTCCCATCTCAACTTTTGGAAAAAAAGATTTTGAAAGCTACTAAAAAGAAAAAAACAAACTATATTTTATGAGAGAACCGCTAGGCTACCAAAAAATCTCCATTTACTCTCTACACCCTTTTTTCTTCCTGGAGGGTCCTTATTGATCTATATAACTTGTTTAATAATATAGAGGCAAACTTACTTGTATAATAGAGTCAAGATCCAAAAGAGACCCTATTTGTCATTTGGTCGATCAGTCCCATTGTACTTAGGGGGGACAGTGAGACCCAGAGAAGTTAAATATTTTATATAAGGTTATATAGCTAATCCCCAGAGCCAGAATTCAAACCCAAGCTGTCTCTTAAGTTTAGAGTGCTTTTTTTTTTTAATTATAATTTTTTATTAAAGCTTTTTTCAAAACATATGCATGGATAATTTTTCAACATTAATCCTTGCAAAACCTCATATTTCAATTTCTCCATCCCCTCCCCTAGATGGCAAGTAGTCCAATATATGTTGAACATGGTAGAAATATATGTTAAATCCAATATAGGCATATATATTTATACAATTATTTTGCTACACAAGAAAAAGCAAGCAGGAAAAAATGAGAAAGAAGATAATGCAAGCAAACAACAGAAAGAGTAAAAATGCAGAAAGCTTTCTACTTCACATAGGTGATACTGCTGCTTAGGTGACACAGATGAGGCAGGTTTAATTGCTCATATTAATGTCTGTTTCTTATTGATTACAGGTACTTTGTGAGGTAAGTAATGAGATAAAGTTTTAGGAAAAACAATACAGTGTCCTGTTCTGTCAAAGGACCTGCTTTTCTGAAGTTGGCAGGGGAAGAGACCAGACTTAACTAAGTGGAAACCTTATGTTATAGAGGGTATTGTAAAAGTCTGAGTGTAGTTTTAAGCTTGGATTGATTTTAGAACATCCTATTGGGGCTAGGGGGAGAAGGAGGAGGGAGAGATGAAATCAGTATTTATTAACAAACAGCAATTAGGCATTTTAATTTGGATAAGAGTTCTTATCCTGTATTACAATATTTTAACAGCATTTTGACAATATTAAAGCCACACACATAGATATGCTAAACTTTACTAGAAATATATACTTGATCAGCAGTTTCCAGCCCCATTCAAATCCAAATGCTATAAGACTGCTCCAACTAGATAAATTTGTCTTCACTATTTACTTATCAATTAATTGAGTAGCATTTTAATTTTTTTAATTTTACTTCCTCTTCCCGTGCCTTACCATTTTTAGGTTTCTTTTTTGGTTGTATTTCCAAGCCTGGGGACTATAAATAACCTAGTTTACTACATTTGACTGGAGAGGGAAAGGTAGCCAGAGGACAAAGGCTCTGGACTTGAAATGTGGGATAATTGCAGCCTTTGGTCTTGAGGTATAATTATTAATATTTATTGTATTGGAGCAATGCATTCTTGCTTAAATTAATACAGAAGAGATTTTAGCGAATATTAATTGAAGAAAACATTTGGCAATCTTTTTCTGACTTGAGATTAATTGGATTTTGTGAAACTCTTAAATTCAAAGGACAAGGAGAATATTTTACTATACTTCATCTACCATCATGATTTAACTTTGATCAAGAATCTTTACCATTTCCTATATCTTCTATCATTCTTTTTCCTTTCTGTCTGGCTGTTTTTTCCCTCTTCTTTTTCTTCCTCCTACTTGTCTCCTTTTTGCCTCTTCTGCTAAAACAGGAAAATGTCTATCATAGACTTTTAGTGTTTAAAAAAAAAGTTCTTCTTAAAATTGTATATTCTTATTGCATTTATTTTAGAAGAATTTTATTTTTAAATCAGTTCATTGTAAAAATAGAAGAGATTGGCAGGAATTCTATGTGCTTCAATATAATATAAAATTTTTTTCCCCTGAGGATGGGGTTAAGTGACTTGCCCAAGGTCACATAGGTAGGAATTGTTAAGCGTCTGAGACCAGATTTGAACTTGTGTCCTCCTGAATTCAAGGCTGGTGCGCTATCCACTGCGCCACCTAGCTGCCCCTATAATATAAAATTTTTATGAATTCCAAAACAATGTAAACTCTCTGAGGAACAGAGAGGAACACATTTACATAAGTCTTTGAACCCTCATTGTATAGCTTAGTGCATTGCATTAATGAGTGTTTAATAAATGTTTGAGTTTAAATGAATTTGAACCTGGCAAAATTGCAAACCCCATATATCTTCAAAAAGGATATGCAAAAGCTGTGCTCATTGGATGATTTTTAAAATTACTTGCCTAAAAGTTAAGGATTATGACAAGTTATCATAATGCAATCAGTCTTTCTGAAGTTGGTCACATATACAGTGCAGTGATAAGAAGATAGTTTAGTAATATCTTGAAGTTTCTTGAATCATCAAAAAATGATTCTATTATATTGAATGTACTTTTAATGTTTGGCATTTTGGTGTACTTATGGTCTCACTAATATGATTATTTACAAGTTGTATATTCATGTCTTTTTATCCCAGATGACTCTTGTTGATATACTGTAAATCTTCCACAGTGGGGCTCCTTTTATTTTTGTTTTTTAATCCCCAGTCATCGTGTCTTTTTTTTTTTTTTTATGCATGTACATTCATTTTATACATATTTCCTCATGAGTCATGTTGGGAGAGAAAAATTAGAACAAAAGAGAAAAAACCACGAAGGAAAAAAAGGAAGAAAATAAAAAGTGAACATAACATGTCTTGATTTATAATTCTCTCTCTGGATGCAGATGGCATTTTCCATCCAAACTTTATTGGGATGGCTTTGGACTGCTGAGCCACTGAGAAGAACCAAGTCTAATTGTTCATCTCACAATCTTGCTGTTGCTGTGTTTGTATTCCTAGTTCTGCTTGTTTCACTCAGCATCAGTTCATCTTTCCAGAAGTGGACCTCCTTTTGTACTGAGGATCTTAGGATGGATACCAGGGAAGCACTGAAATTATTCATTGGCTATCTCCTGCCAAACTGACCTTGTTTCTGTTCCTCATTCATAATTCTTCATCTCTTGATTCCATTTTTTTTTGCCCTGGCTATCCCCCATTCCTAGAATGCATTCTCTCCTTACCTCAGGGAATCCTTTCTTCCTTCAAGATACAGTTCAGATACCATCATCTATATGAAATCCTTCTTGATTCACCCAAACTTCTTGTGCCCTCTTCATAGAACTTTGTATTTAGTGACTCTGTGTGTGTGTGTGTGTGTGTGTGTGTGTGTGTGTGTGTGTGTGTGTGTGTGTATTGTTTTTTTTGCTGAGGCAATTGGAGTTAAGTGACTTGCCCAGGGTCACACAGCTAGGAAGTGTTAAGTGTCTGAGGTCAAATTTGAACTCGGGTCCTC
Source organism: Sminthopsis crassicaudata (assembly GCF_048593235.1). Classification (NCBI taxonomy): domain Eukaryota; kingdom Metazoa; phylum Chordata; class Mammalia; order Dasyuromorphia; family Dasyuridae; genus Sminthopsis; species Sminthopsis crassicaudata. The sequence goes on along the minus strand of NC_133619.1, from coordinate 327,598,144 downwards.
CTGAATTCAGAGCTGGTGTTCTATTCACTGCACCACCTAGCTGCCTATATATACATATATATATATTTTGTACTTGTTTCTCCCACATTAGAATATAAACTCATTGTGAGTAGGAATCATTTTATACTTTGTTCTTTGTCTAGTAGACATCTTCAGCAAGTCAAAAACTGATTATCTTTTCCCCTAATTTACAACAATAATCTTGTGGTTGGTTTCCCAACCATAAGATTCTCCCCCCTAATGGCCATTTTTCAGCCATGTGTCCAAAGCAATTTCTTACAAGTCTGTCCATATCAATTCCCTCCTCCTCTAGGATTAAATATAAAATTCTCAGTTTAGCTTTCAAAAACCTTATGCCACCCATCCCAATATATTAGTAATACTGGTTTGTTTGATGTTCCCTGCACAGGATGCTGTCTCTCAGTTCTGAGCATTTTCACTGGCTGAGCCTCATGTCTGAAGTGCCCTCCCTCCCCATCTCTACCTCATAATTATCCCTCTTGATTCCAGTTCTTTTCCCTCTATTGATTATTTCTAGTTTTTCCTATATATTACTTGTTTGTATATAGTTGTTTACATGTTATCTCTTCTTAGAGAGCAGGGATTATCTTTTTACTTTATTTGATCCCCAATACTTAGCCCAGTGCCTGGCACATAGTAAAATACTTAATTGTTTGTTGACTTGTATCTGCAGCACTTAGCACTATGCCTGACACATAGTAGGCTTGTAATAAATTCTTTTTGATTGCTTTTTAATCAAGAGAAAGGAATTCTGATTTGGTCTTTTTCATTTGGGGTCAGTGTGTTACCTATTTTCAGTATTTCTCCCAAGTCATATCTATTGATGAATCAATTATGGGTTATTCCTTCATTTGCATGTTAATAGCCTGGACAATAGATGCTATACTTTGTAGGAAAAAAAATTTAATGACCTTCAGCCCTATGTAAAGCTCCTTTTATTTTTGCTGTGGTAAGAGACGGAGGAAGCTAAAAACCACACTATTTTTATTCCTTTTAAAAAAATAGCTTTTAATTTTCAAAATATATGCAAAGATAGTTTTCAACATTCACCCTCGCAAAACCTTGTGTTCCAAACTTTTTCGCCCTCCCTTCTCTCCATCCTTTCTCTTAGACATCAAGAAATCCAATACATGCCAGATATGTGCAATTCCTTCTACATATATTTCCACAATCAGGATGCTGCACAAGAAAAATCAGATCAATAAGGGAAAAAAAGAGAGAGAAAATAAAAAGCAAGCAAACAAGAACAAAAAAGGTTAAAACACTATATTGTGCTCCAGTCAGCCCCCATAGTCCTCTCTTTGGATACATATGGTGTTAGGATTACTAAGTGAGAACTGAGGTTGTCTGGATAGTGACAAGGTGAGAATTCAGGTTTTCTGGACAATTACAAGGTGAGAACTCAGGTTGACTTGATAGAGGGGGCAAGCTCATTGGCTGGGGTGGTTCTTCCCAGAAGCCCTTGCATTATCCCACACCCATTCTCTGGGAGGATAAAAGAGACAGCACTGGGCGCAGAGAGCAGATCGGCCTGGAGAAGGATAAGAGCTGGAGGAGATTCAGAGCCAGGATTCAAGAGAAGACTCTGAATTGCATCAGGCTTGACGGGGCTCTCTGCAGGAAGGGAAGTCACTTCTTTGGACAAGAGTTAACAGCAACTGCCTGGAGACAACGGTTCATTACAGGAAGAAGAATCTGTTGGAGAGATTTGAGTAGAAGACACAGCAGATCTCTTCCCAGAGAGCGATCCAGCAGCTTCTAGAGACGACAGCTCACTACAATTGGCGCCCAACGTGGGGCAAGGACTTTTGCTTATCCTGACAAGAGGAGCTAGACCAGACCTTCGCAATTTGGCGCCCGAACAGGGACAGACACGGTCCTGATTCCAGTGGAAAAGCTAACGATCTAGATCTCAGTCTCTCTGACCCAGAACCGTGAGTAACGAGGAAACTTTGTTAAAGATTAAGTGAGCGTGCTAATAGATAAATAAGGAACTTAACTTGTTAAGGGCTAAACCAGGAATCTCTTATAGCTGAAATGGGGCAGATGTTAGCTATATTCAATCCCTGGACCTCAGCCGACTCAACCCCAGCCCCAGAAGCAACCTCAGCTCCATTCAGGAGTGGTACTATAGAGAGTATAATCAAGATAATTGAGGAGCAGAGTTTACTTGTAACCTGGGTACAGATTGCTAAACTCTTGGCTGCATTAAGACGCACATCCCCTTGGTTCTTAGAGGAAGAAAAGATAGATGTAGATAAATGGAAGCTAGTGGGATATGAAATGAAAGAATTTCAAGCAAAAAATGGGCCTCGTTCAATTTCTGCAGAAGTATTTTATATCTACAACATAGTTCAATTAGCCTTAAACTATCAAGCAAGTTGTAGGAGAAGGAAAAGTTCTAAAAATGAACAGAGGAGGAAGTGTGAGGAAAAAAGGAAAGATCAAGATCTTTCCCTAGAGCAAGAGGATTTAAATGAGGAATTATGGTATGATTCTCTTGAAGAAGCTTCAACCCTGCCTAGAGAACAGATTATTGACAGGCCCACATCAACCCCACCTTCAGAGATGGAGGAAGAAAGAGGGGAAGAGGCAGAAACACAAACAGAATTGCCTGTGAAGAAGCCTAAGCCTATGACAAGATTAGAAAAAGCATTGGTTAAAGCTAAGAGAGAAGGACAGGATATAAGTGATTTTATACATGCATATCCTGTGATTGAAAATACTGACTCTGTAGGTAAAAAAAGGAGAAGATATGCACCTTTAGATTTGAATACAATTAAGGATTTGAAAAAAGGTTGTACCCTTTATGGGGCTACATCAGCTTATGTCAAAATGTTACTAGATGGTTTGTCTTATGAAGTCCTAACCCCAAATGATTGGAAATCCATAGCAAGGACATGTCTGGAACCTGGAGAAAATTTATTATGGCTTGCGGAATTTCATGAATTATGTAAAATTCAAGTCAGATGCAATTTGGAAATAGGAGTTAACACACAATTCACTTTTGAGCACTTAGCTGGTGAAGGTCAGTATGGAGAGAATTCGGAACAGATTAATTATACCATGACAATATATGAACAAATTGCTAAGGCTGCGATAAAAGCTTGGGGTGTCCTTCCTGGACAGAAAGATCGTGGAGAGGCTTTCACTAAAATACAGCAAGGTCCCAATGAACCTTTTGCAGATTTTGTGGGACGTTTGCAAACTGCTGTCAAAAGAACTATTGGAGAAAATTCAGCTACAGAAATAATGACCAGACATCTGGCTAAGGAAAATGCCAATGAGATTTGCAAAAGAATTATATGGGGATTAGACAAAGATGCTCCTTTAGAGGAGATCATAAGACGCTGTGCTACAGTGGGAACAAATGCTTTTTACACCCGGACAATGATGAATGTGGAAAGACAGGGTCCCTCCTGGCAAGGGCCTTCTAGAGAAACTCGGCGATGTTTTCAATGTGGAAAAATTGGGCATCTAAGAGCTCAGTGTAGATATGGAGATACAGTGAGAAGACAGGGTGAGAGAAGACCTAAAACTCCATGTCCAAAATGTCACAAGGGCCTCCACTGGGCCTCCGAATGTAGATTGAACCAGGGAAATGACAGGTGGGGCCCAGCTTCAGCCCCCCAAGTGGGGCATGATGGCAGCCGAGGTTACATCCAGAGAATTTTAAGACATGATCAATCAGCCAAAAGGCAATCAGATGGAAGAAAGGGATTGAAATTAGGAAAAATAGAGTTGTGTGCAGTAGAGACTACCGAGATACTCCCTGGAGAAGTGAAATCTGTTCCTGTTGAGCCTATGGATCCTTTGCCTCCAGGCACAGTAGGCTTGACCATTTCACCTTCTGAGAGTGCCTACAAAACAGTGTCCATCCATACACTGATGTGGGAGACTGGAGAACGTGTATCTAATATCCCAGTCACTAACACAGGCAGACAACGTGTGATTTATCAACCAGGAGAAGTAGTAGCATCAGGCTTATTGTTACGGACCCCTAATAAGCAACCTAGTGATAGTCGCCTAGATTTTGACTCCAATGAACAAAATCCAGGAATATATTGGACAGCAGCTGTGACAGCTGACCGACCTATGCTTACTATTTATATAAACGGAATACCATTTGAAGGATTGGTAGACACGGGTGCAGATCGTACAGTTATTAGAGGTGCCAATTGGCCCGGTCACTGGCCAAAGATTAAAGCAGACACCTATATGTCTGGGGTGGGAGGATCAATAGCAGCAGAAGTTAGTGCTAGGCCTTTGAGATGGGTATTTGAAGGAGAAACAGGAGCTTTTACTTCTTTTGTGGTTGAAAAAATCCCCATCAATCTGTGGGGAAGAGACATTTTACAGCAGATAGGATTACAAATAAGCACTTCGGCTTTTTAGGCAGGGCTGCTGTTGAAGGCCTACCTGCACTTTCACCAGTTCCTATTCAGTGGAAGACTGATTCACCAGTGTGGGTAGAACAGTGGCCCTTAAGAAGTGATAAAATTCAGGCCTTATTAGACATAGTGCAAGAACAACTTGACCAAGGACACTTGCGGCCTTCTCTAAGTCCTTGGAACTCCCCAGTATTTGTGGTGAAAAAGAAATCTGGAAAATGGAGGATGTTAACTGATCTAAGAAGAGTAAATGAACAGATGGAAACTATGGGACTTCCATCTCCTACTCAGTTGCCAAGAGAATGGCCTCTATGGGTTATAGACATTAAGGATTGTTTCTATTCTATTCCTCTAGATAAGGAGGATATGAAAAGATTTGCTTTTTCAGTGCCTAGTGTTAATTTGGCTGAGCCTTATAAAAGATATGAATGGACAGTTTTGCCACAGGGAATGAAAAACAGCCCTACTATGTGCCAAATGTATGTTGCAGCTGCTCTTGCTCCAGTAAGAAAAGCCTTTCCAAAAGTAATATTGTTACATTATATGGATGATATTTTGGGATGTGCACCTGAGGAACAAATGTTAGAGGCATGTCTACAAAGGACCATGGAAACATTAAAGTACTACAAACTGCATATAGCTACAGAAAAAATTCAAAGACATGCTCCTTTTCAATATTTAGGATATGAAGTATATCCTAAGACACTCACAGTACAAAAGCTTTCTTTAAGAACAGAGAAGTTGAACACCTTAAATGACTTTCAAAAATTAATAGGAGATATCCAATGGATGCGTCCAGTGTTAGGCTTAACTACCAATCAACTACAACCTCTATATGACATTTTAAGGGGAGACAGTGCTTTAAATTCACCACGCCAGCTTACAAAAGAAGCACAAGAGGCTTTGAGAGAAGTTGAACTGGCTTTATCCAATGTGGTTGAAAGAGTCACTCAAAAACCCTTGGAAATATCAGTTTTTGCTACAAAAGAGGCACCCACAGCAGTCCTTCATCAAGGAGACAGAGTGATTGAGTGGGTGAACCTCCCAGCACAACCAGAACAAAGCCTTACACCTTACCCAGTGCTTGTGGCTAGGATTTTATTAAAGGCTATTAAGAGAGTAATACAATTATCTGGGATAAGTCCTGAAAAAATATACACATTCTATACTAACGCACAGGTTAATGTATGCTGTGAGACCATCCCAGAATGGCAAATTTTATTGGCCACCGCTCCAAATTTTGCACATGGATCTCCATTAAAGATTACCCGGCTACTACATAATTGGCGATGGATTTTTGAAGAAAAGGTTTCTAAGGTTCCTCTTAAAGGACCAACAATCTTTACAGATGCCTCCAATGAAAATATTTGTGCCATATACTCTCATGATTTAACCATAAAGAGAGTAATCAGGACTCCTTTTGAATCCACTCAACAGAATGAATTATTTGCTATCATGCTAGCTCTCACTTATTACCCAGGAGACGTAAATATAATTACTGATTCAGCCTATTCAGTAGGTGTAGTACAAAGAATTGCCACAGCCCAAATAAAATTTGCAGCCTCCAATATTTATCAGCTCTTTAAGGAACTTCAAGAGCAAGTGAGAAAACATCCAGGCAAGATTTATATCTTGCATGTCCACTCACATAGTGGACTTCCAGGTCCCATTTTTGATGGAAATTCAAAGGCAGATAGCCTTCTAACCATGTTAGCCAGTAGTCCTTTATTTCAGGAAGCACAAGAATCTCATTCTAAATATCATCAGGCTGCTCGAGCTTTACGTTTACAATTTGGAATCACAAGAGAGGAAGCTAGGAGCATAGTAAAAAGCTGTACAGCTTGTCTTCTTTTCCATGCTCCTACACTCCCTCCAGGGAAGAATCCTCGTGGTTTGAGACCCAATGAAATCTGGCAAATGGATGTGACCCATTATAAATCTTTTGGTCGTCTATCTTTTATTCATGTCGTGGTAGACACCTTTTCAGGATTCACATTTGCAATGCCAGCAGCAAAAGAGACAGCCCGAGTGGTCACTGAATTCCTTATACAAGCTTTTGCAATTATGGGTGTGCCACAAGCAATAAAAACATACAATGGACCTGCATATACGTCCAAACATTTTACACACTTTTGTGCACAGTATAAGATTTTACATACCACGGGCATACCCTTTAATCCTCAAGGGCAGGCAATAGTAGAGAGAAGAAACAGAGATATTAAGACACTCCTCCAAAAACAAAAGAAAGGGGGAGCCACAGGTAGCCCTAGGGAACTTCTAAATTTAGTTCTCTATACCATTAATTTTCTAATTTTTGACAAAGATGCACTGGCTCCAGCAGACAGGTTTTATAACCCACCAGAAGGGCAGTGTCCAGTGAGAGCATCTCCACTGTCCTTAGATAATCGCCAGGTGATGTGGAGAGATCCAGAAAGTGGTGAATGGAAGGGACCAGATAGGTTAACTGCCTGGGGGAGAGGGTTTGCTTGTATTTCTTCAGCAGGAGAAGGAATCAGATGGGTGCCAACGAGTCATATTCGCCTTGTCCATCAGAGAGAGACAGAAAAAGAGAAAAACCTCAAAATAAAGGAGAAGATCTAAGAAACATCTGACACTGAAAGAGCATGGATAATAAGAAGACTGTTAAAGAACTTTAAAAACCAGCAGGAATCATTGGACTTCCTCACACAAGATGAGACTAATGGACAATGGACTTATGGACATTTATAAATTTTCAATTTATGATTATTTGATTATGATTATGTTATATACTTCTAGCATGTGTTATGTTACTATGTTACTATGTGCTTATGTAATTTATGTAATTATCTGTAATGCTTCCCATATTTATGGATTTATGTTTCAAGGTCATGACTGTCCTATGTTCTAAATCAAAAGAAAGGGGGAGATGTTAGGATTACTAAGTGAGAACTGAGGTTGTCTGGATAGTGACAAGGTGAGAATTCAGGTTTTCTGGACAATTACAAGGTGAGAACTCAGGTTGACTTGATAGAGGGGGCAAGCTCATTGGCTGGGGTGGTTCTTCCCAGAAGCCCTTGCATTATCCCACACCCATTCTCTGGGAGGATAAAAGAGACAGCACTGGGCGCAGAGAGCAGATCGGCCTGGAGAAGGATAAGAGCTGGAGGAGATTCAGAGCCAGGATTCAAGAGAAGACTCTGAATTGCATCAGGCTTGACGGGGCTCTCTGCAGGAAGGGAAGTCACTTCTTTGGACAAGAGTTAACAGCAACTGCCTGGAGACAACGGTTCATTACAGGAAGAAGAATCTGTTGGAGAGATTTGAGTAGAAGACACAGCAGATCTCTTCCCAGAGAGCGATCCAGCAGCTTCTAGAGACGACAGCTCACTACAATATGGTACTTTCCATCACATTGGAATTGGCCTGAATCACCTCATTGTTGAAAAGAGCATGCTCATCACAGTTGGTCATCACATAATCTTCTTGTTGCTGTATACAATGTTCTCTTAGTTTTACTCATTTCACTTATCATCAATTCATCTAAGTCTTTCCAGGTCTCACTGAAATCATCCTGCTGATCATTGCTTATAGAACAATAATATTCCATAATATTAACACACCCTAATTTATTCAGTCATTTCCTAACTGATTGGCATCTACTCAGTTTCCAATTCCTTGCCACTACAAAAAGGGCTTCTATATACATTTTTTTTTGCATATGAAAATCACTGTTTTTAGGCTGTCTATAATCATTAATTTATTGTTAGTGTAAATAGCTACTTTTTCAATAGCCAAAGATTGGACTTATAAGTGAAAAATTTGAATTGTATTAATCTTGACATTCTTGCTATAAAGACAAAATTGTAATTCAGTAGAAAAATGGCTCACAGGCTCTTTTGAAGATATTAAGAAGAAAGTTGATAGAATTGGTTTTATTGTATGTCCAAAAATAATAAAAAATCATTCATAGACATTTTGGTCATCTATCACATTGCTTATAATAAACATTTGCCAAAAGAGCACTATGAAAATGTGTAGCTTATGTGCTAGGATTTTTTGCAAAATAGTGAACATATGTGAAGAAATCTTTAAGGAACTGAATAAAATCCTCCTAATTAAATCACCTTCTGTTTTAGTACTTAGTGAGCTTAATGTGCATAGCAGAGATGAAAATGCATGGGAAAATAGGATTTAAGAAAAACTAATGGGTTGTGGACTACACCAAAAGCAGTCTGTCCATATCATGATTTCATAATTGCTTATTTCTAAAAAAGAGCCATAAGGCATTGGACATAATAAGCAACAACTCTCCCAGTCCCTAGAATCATAGAAATTGAAATTGTTTATGTTTCAGCTAACAGGAAATGATTAGTTACTATTATAGATGCTATTTCTTAAATTTGTCAGGGTACTCTCGGATTACTGTGGTCATACAAATAACAAAATAAAATACAAACTTCAAGAGAATAAATATGGGAAAATATAGTAGGAAATTAAAGAAACACCAATCTGCTTTAGTGTTTGTGTTAATTTTTATATTTGAATCGTTTGAAAATGTGCCATTGGCTTTTTAACTTGGGAACCTTTTTATTTGTAACTCAGATATTTGAAACAGATTGTATTTACAAGCTGTTTTTGTCATGTCACCTGTATTCTGGATAGGTTCTCCTTATCCCTCTCCTATTGGAATATGAATTCTTCCCCTAAGATTTGGGGCTTTAATAAGTGATTTTTCTCCTTATCTTGCTTGAAAATAGGTTCTTAACCAGCATCAGCAGCTCTCATTTTTAGGTCTTTCCCCCCCCCCCCCAAAAAAAAAAAAAGCTCTACTCTTTAGAATTTAAACTTTTTGGAGTTATGAATTGTTTTACTTATTCAAACACAGGACTGACATATAAGTATTTATTAAATACTTTTTTCATTCATAAAAGAACATCCACTCTATTGTTGACTGGGATGAGGCGGTTTTCTATGCTGACTGCTACTCTTTATGGATTTGTATAATAATTTTGAGGGAGGTTGGAGGTGGTGAAGGAATGAAGAACAATAAAATAATAAACAATAAAATAGAATTTGTTTTGCCTTGTAGTAGAGAAACAATGGAAGCTTAGGATAAAGACTTGACTGGCAAAATTTAAGTGAAACCTTTAGTTGTTACAGCACCATGTATGGAAGGTTGGGGATCTGATCTCTGGAGCAGGAAGGAGTTGAGAATTTGGGGTTTCTGATGCCAATGAATGCTAATATATGCCTTGCTTGCATAGGCTAAAGGTGGCTCAGCTTGCAGATATGAAAACATCTAGGGTACTATAACCTGGTTGGTCTATAGGTCTATTCTGATTTTTCTGGCCCTAGTCTTAGTTGTGCTAACTCCTGAGCCCAACTGAATACTTTAGTAGCCTAGTGTTGACTCCTGCTTTGTCAACTATCTAGAAGGTTCTCCTGGTTTCAGAAGCTAAAACTGCAGAGTTTCCTTGACCTCAGCTCATATCCTGCTTATTTACTTACCTTCAGATCTTAGCTTGGGCTGAAAACCCAGTTGCTCTGTAACTCCATTTTCAGGGTCAGAACAAAAGAACTGCCAGCTGGCTGCTTTGAAAAACAATCTGGAAGTTTTAATGGATAAGTCATTGACATTGAATGACAGCCAAGTTTTTCTGCATTATTAGAAGTAATAGTGACCATAATGAGGAGGTTCCACTGTATTCCATCCTATAGAGTATAGAAATAGGTTTCCAGCATCACATTTTAGGATTTAAAAACTGGAATATTCTAGATGACTAGATTATGAGTAGATTGGGAAGCAAGATGTTAAAAAAAAATGTGTAATGAATTCTATGTATTTAACACAAAGAAAAAGATTCAGGGAGGAGAGTATAGCATTTATTTATTCTTCAAATATTTAAAGGATGTTATACAGAAAAGACTTTTACTGTACTTAGTCTCACCAGGCAGTAATAAAAACAGTGGTTTAAAGTTGTTAAGAGGCAGTTTTAGGACAATAAATAAAAATGCTTTTTCTTCTTTTTTTTAAAATTTCAATAATATTTTATTTTGTCCAACTACATGTAAATATAGCATTCAACTTTATTTTTGTAAGATTTTGAGTTCTAAATTTTTATTCTTCATATCTTTGCCTTCCCCAAGATAGCAAACACTTTGATATAGGTTATACATATACAGTCATTTTAAATGTATTTCAATATTAGTCATATTATCAGTAAAAGAAAAATCAAAATAAAAGGGAAGAACCAGGAGGGGGGAAAAAAGCTAACCCAACCCACTCCCACTCCACCCTCAAAAAAAGGGTGGAAATAATATCCTTAAATCCACATTCAGTCTCCTTAATTCTCTCTGGATGTGAATGGCATCTTCTACCCTAAGTCTAGTGGAATTGTCTTGAATCATTGTATTGCTAAGAAGATGGAAGTCTTATCATAGTTGCTCATCACATAATCTTGTTGTTACTGTATAAGTTGTTCTCCTGGTTATAGAAATACAATTTAAGCAAAAGGAAGGGTGGAGGATATTAAAAAAAAAAAAAAAAAAAAAGGTTGCCAGAATAGTGAGTTACAGTTGTTGTTTTCATTGTATAGGCATTCTTGTTTAGATATGCATTGGTGTAGAAGTATTGAGATTTCTCCTAGCTCTGTGATTCTGAGAAAATCAGTTAGCAAACATTTATTAAGTGCCTGCTATATGCCAGATACCTTGCTAAGTGTGAGAGATACAAAGAAAGGTAAAAGTTCTTTTCTAGGAGGTCACAGTCTAATAGGAGAGATATATGCAAACAACTGTATGCAACCCAGATATGTACATGATAAGTTGCAGATAAATGACAGAGATAGTGGAACCGCTTCTAGGGAAAAGGAAAGCCTTTTTAGAGAAAGAGGGTATCATTTTAGCTGAGACTTGGAGGAAGCCAGGGAAGTTATAAAGGAGGGATAAGGAGGAAGAGAATTCTAGGCATGTAGGCAGCAAGTGAAATTTTAATGTTAAAACTGCACTAAGAGTTTTAGGATTTCATATTTACTTGTAGACACACATTTATAGCACAGTGTCTTTTAATTTTTAGGATAGTTATCATCAGGCATTAGAAGCAATTTGACCAATCAGCCAAATGATTTTTATTGTTTTTAAACCTGTTAAATTATGGTCATCAATGTCCTTATAATGAATAGTTAATAAGTTGTCAGTAAGGTAAAAGAATCTGGTAAAGGGTCATCATGTAAGTGTTAGCTTTGTTTTTGTGTTTTAATATCCTGTTCAACTAACATTTTTTTTCCAGAGGACATTGCGTTGTATAGTAACTACTTACACTACTTTTGTTTCCAATTTTTTGAATCATTTCTCTCTGAGAGATGATGAAGACCACCAAGAGCATGATAACCAAGTTGGTCACCAAAAGTTTAGATCCCAAATAGTTATAGTTGTTAGTAATGCTTTAAACTCCCTATGTTTCCTTACAGTTAATTCTTTAAAATAGAATTTATTGTTTCTCTTCCCTAAACTATATTTCTTTCAAATCTTCCTGTTTCTGTAATAGTATGCTAACCTCGGCATTATCATTTTCTCTTGAGTTTTCCTCCCCACTACATCTTGACATATCTACTTCTACAACATCTCTTAGACCCAAGCTCCTCTTTACACCCATATATCTATCACTTTAGTTCAGGTTTTCCTCCTCAAATATCATGCCATATCATATAAATCCTTTTGCTATATTTGTGTTGAAGTGGGTTTCCTTAAGTATAGATATACCTATGTCACTCTTCTATTTGATTGTGTCTAATGGCTCTCTCTTATCTCTTAGTTTTTAAAGCCCTTCACCACCTGCTTCCACCACAGCTTTCTAGTTTTATTGCATATCTTTCCTCTTTCAGTCATATGTGTTCCAGCCAAACTGGCCTTCTCTCTTGTTTTTCATGTAGGGCACTCCATCTTCCATCTCTTATCTTTCCACTGGCAGTCCCCATTCCTTGGAATGCAGTCCTCCCCACTTTCACCCCAAAACACCCCCTTTCCCCCACCTTCCTGTATGTACCCATTGGAATGTAAGTAACTTGCAGATAGGACTTGTTTAATTTTTTATATTTGTATCCTTATACCTGGAATAAGGCTGGCCATATTCATGCTTAAATACTTGATGAGTATTCCCTGAAATAATTTCTCCATCTCCTCATGGCTTACTCCTGTAATTCACCTAAGCTCCACATAGCAATAATTGTACCCTTCATCTGTCATTACTAGCAAGTATTTCACATCTTGAATCAAGATATTATGAAGAAATGGAATTGATGAAACTTAACTACTGAGCCATATGTACATTCTCATTGAGAAGGAAGAATTGAAGAGGAATCAGCTTATGAATCTGAGTGTCTGTAAGAATGATGGCATCTGGGAAGTTTGGAGAAGGGATGGATTTATGGAGAAAGATCAACATTATTTTGGATATATTGAATTCAAGATATTTGTGGGACATGAAAGCAGAGATGGATAGATTTGTAAATTTGGGTTTAATTTTACAAGATAAGAGATATAGAAATAGCCTGTTTCTGGAATGAAATGATGTATTGTGAATTTTGGTTGGTAAAAGCAGAAGATAAAAAGATATAAAGCTGGTATAAAGCTTAGAAAGTTTGAAAATTAATTGAAGGAAGTAAAAAAGCTTAAAGATAGGTAAAAACTAGGTTGTGGAAGATTTTAAATATCATGTTAAGGGTTTTGTAGTTAATCCTAAAGGCAGTAGGGAGCCTCTGAAAATTTTGAGCAGCATTACACTTAGGCATCATGAAGATTACTTCATTTATGAGTGGGTCACTGTTTTCCCTCCCTGCCCTAATAAATTCTAATAGTTCTCGATTACCATAATGACTAAATGTAAAGTTCTCTGTTTAGCATTTAAAATTCTTTATATCTTGACTCCTCCCTTACAGTTTTTTGTGTTTTTCTACTCCCAATATGCTACACTGTTCTACTTAGAGTTTTTTGAACATAACATTGCAACTTCATGCTTTTGCACCGACTTTCTTAACCTTGGGTGCTCTGCCCCACTTATCTCCACCTTTTGGTTCCCATGACTTTTCTTAAGATTCCAGTCTTTCCTGGGGGTCCTTTCCTGGGCCCCCCTTATCTATCAGAGCCTTCTCTTCTAAGGCTAGAATTTATTCTGATTCTTATGTGTATACCTTTTTACGTATATGTTGTCTCCCGAGTTAAAATGTAAGTTCTTTGAGGGTAGAGTCTGTTTTGCCAAGTTCCTGGCTCACAATAAGGATTTTATGTTTGTTTAATGATTGAGTGATTGGTGGTAGATAATGCTGGAGTAAAAGAAGGTTAGAGCAGTGTCATAGAAGCTCTGGAGAAAAAAATAGATATATTTGAACTCAGCAGCCTTATCTTCCCTAAGCTTTCCTTGATCCCATTAAACACCCTTAGATATGCTTATGTCATGGATTATGGATTGTGCGAATTTCTTGATTTCAGTGCTACTCTCAAAATGTGGATGGGATATAATGGCTCTTAAGCCTAAAATGATCATAGCTTTTTCATAGCCTTGCTACAGCACTATCAAACCCTAAAACCCACTCCATCCATGACTTCTGACTGGTGAGAGTACTCACCATCATGGGAACAATACCAGTCATTCATGCTGCTAGATTTTTAATGTATCTTGATTGAGATGAGAATCACCAATTCTTTCTTTCTTTTTTTTCCCCTCCAAGATGTAGAGATTATCTTGGCATCTGCCCTACTTGTATGACTTTGCTAATTCTTTGTACTTACATTAGATATCTGATGCTGCCATTTACTCTTGTGCTCTACAGTTAAGACTTTGGGTGTTGCCATTCACCCTGCACTAGAACTCTAATTTATAAGTTGTCTTCTCCAACTAGATTATCTGCTCTTTGGCAGTGGTATCTCCAAGGAGCCCCCTTGGCACATAGTAGCACTCAATAAATGATCAGTCTAATCCTCTTTAATACTTTTTCCATCTGAGTTCTAAATTGTTTGTCCTATGAATTCTGTTTTATTAGTTTCACCTTCATCATTGTAGATCAAATTATTTGTATCCTGATTCTGTAATAAATCATTTTAACTATTTAACATTATCTGGTGAACATGTTTCATATGTCTTGGCTGGAGTGATTGAAAAGGACAGGACCAAAGATAGAAGAACCCTGTAGCATTCCAGTGTAGATTTTCAAGATTTACACAGATTCAATCAAACTTACCTACAAACTCACTTAGTGAGTTGAATAGCTGTTGTTTTTTCTGCTCTATTCCACATGAATATGATGATTACAGCAAGTGCTTTAACAGAAGAATAATGTGAATAATATTCTCTCAATTTCCTTGTCTATTTGCACCATCAAATAAAAGGAAATTCGATTTATTTGGCATGGCCTATTCTAATAGGGTCATTAAGTTTCCCAGTGATCACTTTGTTTTCATATTGCTCACAAATCACATATTATATAAAATATTGTATTTTAAACATTATTTGGGGAAAAATTTCCAGCGATCTACATAAAACTCTGGTATCTATGATTTTGTACTATACCATTTTATCCTTTTTTGAATATTGATAATTTGTTCACCTGTTGTTCACCTGTTGGCCTTTTTTATATTTTAAGAGATTTACAATAGTAATCTCAGGCCTTAGGGATAATCTAGTTTAGCCTCTTTGTTTTTCAAAAGGGATACAAAAGGAAATTTGTGATTAAATAAATGCCTTTAATTAGTGATAGAACTAATGGAAGGTCAGAGTTTCTTCTGATTCCTATATACGGTGTTTTTTTCTTCTGCACTATTTTGCTTCCACATTTGTTTAGTAACTCAAATGTAATTTGTTTGCTTCTAGATTGCTACCTTGTTCTTTAGATTCCAGGCTAAAAGAATTTTACCTTTGTATGGGGGAAAAAAGAACAAAATAGGAATTCAATTATTCTACTTTCTCACTGTCAGCTGTTAACATTATATAATCTATCCCAAGTACTATTCCTATCCCCTATCATCTTGCTCTAAGGTAGCCAGCTTAGTTGGTACAGTGGATAATGTGCCATGCATAGAGTCAGGAAGGATTATCTTTATGAGTTTAAATCTGGCCTCACTAGCTGGTCAAATTAGTTGTGTGACCCTAGATAAATCAGTTAACCCCATTCGCTTCAGTTTTTTCGTTGTTTAAATGAGCTGGAGAAGGAAATGGCAAAAACCACCCCAGTATCTTTGCCTAGTAAATCCCAAAATGGGGTCATGAAGAGTTGTACATGATTGATTTAACTGAACAGCAACAACTACATAGTTCCGAGGAACCTGGGGTCAAAAAGAATTGAGTTTGTATTTTCTCTTGCCCAAATCCAAAGTATCCTCCATCTCTTTAAGTGATTTAAGCATATTATTTTGTACAGACCTTTTACCATCCTATTTATTTCCTTCCAGACCTATTAAAGCTTGTCATTGATGTCTAGAACTGAACGGCATACCACGTTATCCTGCTGTTTCTTGTTTCAAGGAAAGATATTCGGATGGCTGAGTTAAGGCAGACATATCAAGAAATGATACCAAAAAATACAAAATGATGCAAAAAAAAGATGAGCATTGATAAAAATTACATTGGGGAAAGGAAAAAAAGAAACTTAAAAATACCTACTTCAAAGTTGTTAGGAAAATGCTTTATAAACATATAAATGGAAGTTTTGTGATATGCTCTACACAAACCCATCTTCTTTCTCTTAACTAGTTTGTTTTCTTTCTCTGTCTGCATCCATTTACTTATACAATTTTCCGTGTTTGGAAATGCCCTTGCTCCCTGTCTACATTAGCTGATAATCTTATTTCAGTGGCACCTCCTCTTTATAGACTTTCTTGGTGCTTTCTCTTGTGAATTCCCATAACACATTTTCCTGAAAGAATTATTTCACAGTATCTAGGAGCTGAATGTTCTGTAGTAAAACATCAGCTCCTTGCAGACACTCCCTTTTGTATTTGTGTTCTCATTCCCTAGCACAGGGTCTGGCACATTAAAATACATGCTTAATAAAATCCTTGTTGATTGATTTAGTTCACTTCAGGTCTGACCAAAAATCCCTTCTGTCATAATAAGATCCCTTCCAGCTTAAAATCATTATCTTAACAACAAATATTTATTAAACACCTATGTTCCCATTGCTAAAGGGACTTCATTAATTTTATTTCTATTTTTAATTGCTAAGAGTTTACTACATTCTTCATCAAGTGATTTAGTCTCTTATCGAAGAGGCAACCTAGCTTACTTTTGAATTATCCTGATATTTAACTAAGGTTTCCCCTATATCAAGGTAAAGTTAGCTTTATTTTCTATCTCTAAATTTTAACTTTTTATTCTTAGTTTTGTTCGGAATTATTAAATCCTCCTTAGAAAAATGCAGATCTTTACCTGCTAGAAAAGAGCTATCATATCCCCTCTGTTTTGTCTCTTTTCCAAGCTAAATGCCCTTCACTTTCTAGGATTGATTCCTTTTTGTTATGTTCTTCAGTATTTTTACCATCCTATCCTCTTCTGGATATATTTCAGCTTTCAACAACTACATATGGTATAACAAGTGTTGCCTAACCCAGAGCACAATTACCTTTCTCATTCTGAATATAAATCCTTCACAAATGTTTTTTGAGGTAGCATTAGGCTTTTTATTAATGTATGCTATTGAATGAATCATACTGAACTTAGTCTTTAATGGTCTCAGATCTTTTTCAAAGAAAATCTTGAGTAGCCATAATTTTCCCATCTTATATTTGTGAATTTTTTCTTTTGAACCTAGATAAAGAATTTTATACTTAATGCCTGTTTCATTTTATTTGATCTGTCCCATCATTTTAGCTTGTAGCAATCTTTTTGTCTTTTGTTGATAAATTTTTGAGTCTCTGATTTCTATTGTGTTCTACTTTACTAAACTTTTGAACTTCATGTAATCTGTAATTTAACAAGTTTGCCATTTTGCTTCCACTCAAATTCTGGATTTATTCAAGTTTTGGCCCAGTCAAGGGCCAAGTCAGATTCCTATGGATTTTTCTTCTATCTACTGACTTTCCTTTATTTAGCAGCTATTAATGAATATGCATTGGGTTTGGTCATTCACTGAGTTTCAGAGCTACTGGGTTATGCTATCTATCATCTTGTCTATATCCACAAATGTTTTTTGGTATATTTTTAAAATTTTATTTTATCAAAGTATTTTTAATATTTCTCTGGTCAACTGATCTAGTTACTTTGTCAAAAATAAATATCAGATAATCTAGTGCGACTTTTATTTGTATATGTAGTTGTATATGTATACACACATTGTATATGTAGTCAGTCAACTTTAATTAATGCTTACTATATGCTAGGTACTGAAAAGATAGACACAAGATAGTCCCTGCTCTCAATGACTATACATTCTAATGAGAGAGAACATGCAAATAACTGTGTACATATATACACAGTGTATATTTAAATTCTGCATGTGATAAAATACAGGTAATCTCATAGGAAAGGTATTAGTATTAATATGTAGACCCTTTTTTATTGAAAGCTCATGTATATGTGTATTGTGTAATACTGTTTTGGCTGTAACCAGTCTCTTCTCAAAAAAACTTCCATGAGTTAAAGCACAATGTAACTAACATCAATATCATTTTTGTAATTGTTTAAAAGAAAGGGAAGGATTATATTTTAATCTTAATAATTTGTATATGTGCTACTGAAGCAGGCACAATCTTAATAATTAGAAGCTAAACTTTACATTGTATTTAAACTAATTGCTTTTTCCTTTTATTATTTTCATGTAGTTTTGGAATCACAGGCTATTTTCTCTTCAGTTTTACTTTTTTTTTTTTCCTCCCAAATTTAAACCTAATGGTAGGACAATGGATCAAAGAGAGTATTAAATGACTTTCTTGCATAATTCTTAATTGTTTTCTAGAATTGTTTAATTAATTAAAGTTTCACCTACAGTGAATAATCTATTCTTGATAAAGTTGATAATCACTGTTTTTCCCCAGTGTAAGCTACTACCTTATTATTATGTTTTAGAATTTCTCCGGAATATAAAGTTAAGCTCATTGATATTTGTTTTTGCCAACTTCACTATCTTTCCCTTTTTTTGAAGATGGGGGCATTTACCCTTAGAAATTATTGGGTTTTATATTTTTACTCCCATCTTATAGCACCGTGCTTGGGACATAATAGACACTTAATAATTGCTTGTTTAATGATCCTGAAGTCCTGTTTCTTAAGTCCAGCTTCTCTGTTATATATCTTTCAGAGATCATATAGCAGCTCCACACACCACATCTGATATTTGTAGTTTGCCTGAATAAAAAATGGCATAAGCTTCTTGAGCAAAAAGTAGATGTTGTCTGCTTACAGCTTCTTTTATTTGGGTTTCCATTTTGTACTTAAACTTTTCTAGTCTCAAGTTCATTTTCCTGAGAAGACAAAACTATGTTAGAATGAGAATTAAGTAGTTGAGCCTTTTCCATATTCCATTATCACTATTTCATTCCATTTAAACAATGGGGTCCTACCTTCCTTTAACTTTCACCCATCATAGTATTTTATCAACATAGTATCAACAGTATTTTGAATTGTTCTTAGTCATCATTATCTAACTTCTGCTCCTTCTGGATTTAACTCTTTTCTGATGAAATCCTAAAAGGATAGTCCCTTTAAAAAAAAAAAAATTATTTAGATGTGTGCCTTCATGCCTTATTTATTTTTTCTTTGGATTTAATTTTTTTACATTATTATTTATTTTTTAATATAGTGTAAATGTATCCTGTTTAAAAAAGGGCTCATCATTCCCCTCCCCCCCAAACTTAGACCTTTTCCAAATGTTCTGTTTTTGTCAGTGGCATCACAAAACTTCTAGTAACCTAGGTTCATAATACTAGAACTAACATCAACTCTGCTCCTTACTCTTTGGTCAGGTTTTGCTATTTCTACCTTCCAACATCTCTCCTATCTGTTCCTTTCTCTCTGCTCACTGCACCATCAGTCTACTTCAAATTCTAGTTTTTTCTACTCTGGAATATCAAAATGGTGTCCCTAATTAGCATCCTTGTCTTTTGTTGTCAAAGTCAACTAATCAGTCAGTAAACATTTATTAATTACTGGTCTTTTTGTACTAAGTGCTGAAGAATACAAAGAAAAGCAAAAGTCTTGAGGCAGAATTGTAACTGTTGGATTGTAATCAGAATTTATTTTACTTAATTCAATTTATGGTAATGTTTCTTTATTTGACTATTTAAAAAAATAATTATAATAAATTTTGTTTATTTTTAATCTTTCAGAAAGATGAAGTCTATCTTAATCTGGTGCTGGACTATGTTCCTGAAACAGTATATAGAGTTGCCAGACACTATAGTCGGGCCAAACAGACGCTCCCTTTGATCTACGTTAAGGTATGTAAGAAACTTTTAGTTTGTTAGCACATAAAAAATTTTTTTAATCTTCACATCTGGTAACACACTTCAGTTTTAATCCTAGGACATTGTTTATTTTCTCATCTTTGACAGCTTTTCCATTTTTCAGAAGATTGAAAATAAGAATATTGGAGTGCCACTTAACTTGTCCTTAAACTACATTAAATTTGTTCTTAAAAATGGCATTTCAGATAGAATTGTGCTTGAAAACTGAATTTAAAAGTATAGAACTTTATGAATTGATCATTTAATTCTTAGAATATGATTTCTGAAAATCACATTTACTTACTTTTTTTAACTAATAAATGTCACAACTATTCACATTTCTCTACATATGTTTTCAGAGTGCTTTTCTCACAACAACACTTTGAAGTAAAATGTCCAATTATTATTGTCCTTCTTTTTCAAATGAGGAAGGTAAAGGCCAGAGAGAATGATGATAATAATAATAGTGGTAGTAATAATAGTTTGTATTTACATAGTGTTAGGTTTTATAAAAAACTTTATATATGTGATCTCATTTGATCATGGTATAAAAAATAGGTGCTCTAGTTATCCCCATTTTTTTAAAAAATGAAGAAACTAACTTTCAAAAATATTAAATGTCTTATCCTGCAGTGAGAATGATCTTTGTTTTTCCTCACTCCAAATCTAACATTTTCTCCCCTACACTATGCCTTTTCTCAGTTTGCCTATGATCATATAGTTTGTCCTTTAACATTATATCATGTTACAAAGGACATCATCTATCATGACTTATTCAGTATAACAGTGTGAAAGCTAATTTTAAACTGATTATTCTCTCTTTACAGTTTGCTATTTAAGAATGTTTATGTCTCTTTAAATCTATAATAGTGAGATGCACATTATTATTATTATATATATATTTCGTTTTTTATCAGAGAACCTCTGGTTTTAGATCAGTAATTTGGAAAAAACAAGCTCTAGTTTTTCTAGCCTTACCTTTTAAAAAACAAAAATTGGTTAAATGTAATATAGAAATTAAAATGAAAGGAACCTATGTATGCCCAGGCAAGAACAAGTAGGAGTAGAATTTTGTCCTTTTTCTCCCCCTGTATTTTGAAAATCACATACAGGTAAAAGATAAATCTTTTGTCTCAATTTAAAGTTTTAATTCGTGATTATGATCCTAGGATTTTCATTTTTTATATACACCAAAATTGTTAATGTTTATAAATTCAAGTCCTTAGACTGACACATAATAATAGGATGACCTTTGGCAAGTCACTTATCTTTTCAATGCCTTAGGCACTAAGATCTCAATGAATTGCATTGAAGATGTAATGACAAGTCCAAGACCCTCTAAACATTCATAATTTTCTTTCCTACTCTGAGGTAATGATTTTGAGTAATTAGAGCTTGAATAAAATTGGATAAGCATAATTTTATGTTTAGAATTTAGCTGATTCAGTGTCACTAATTTTTTCTGTTGTTCAAAGATTCTAATGAAACTGTTCACATTATTGGAATTCTGGCCTAGGTTTTGGTTAAATGATAGATGCAAAAATTAACCATTTTCTCTTGGCTCCCTAAAAGCCACACAATCCAGCATAATTTTAGCAATCATGAATCAACCTTATTTTTTGTTACTTAAATTTATTTTTGTTGCTTTATATCTGTTCCCCTCTTCTTCTCCCCCCCCCAAAAAAAAGTAATGACTATTCTAGGGTCTAATTCTAGAGTAGAATTTAGAATGAGATTAAGTTATTTGGACATTGTTCATGTAGATTTTCTTACTTAGCATATCAAAAAGACTTTATAACATGGTCTTACTTAGAACCTGCACTTGAAGGACACTCATAATTTTCTTCAAAGTTCAAGTGCCAGGTCCTGTATAAGTTCTATTATGATTCCATCACTTGGCTGGTGTTCATCCTCTCTACTCTCAAAATTTATCATTTACTTTGTATGTATTTTGTATTTATTTATCTGGATTCATATTACTTTGTTCAATAAAACAAAAATTTCCTAAAGAGAGGTGCAGTATTTCATTTTTGTCTTTTATCCCCACCACCAAACATAGTGCCTGACACAGTGTAAATGTTTAATATGTGATTGTGGAGTGAATGAATGAATGGCTAAGCACCAGGTGGAAAGTTTCTTAGCTTACTTCAAAATTCTTTTTGAAGACTTGAATAGGAAAAAAAAAAAATAAATTAAAATTCTTCTTTCTTCTTCAAAAAGTGAAGGGAAGGGAAATTTAAGGTATAGAATACTAGATAAGAATTTATATGAAGCAAATGATTTCTTGAAACTAGCCTGTTTTGAACATTAGGTAAGTTTTAAACAAGGAAAAAACTCTTTAGTATTAGTATTCTCATCATTAATTTTCACTACTTTTAAGACATTAGTATGACAAAACTAACAAATGAATCATTAGCAAACTAATACACATGAGGCCAGGTTTCTTATTTGCAGGGTCCTTTTTTCATGGCAGTGAAGGAAAGACTCTATACCTTAAGATTTAAATAATATTCCTATTTATTTACTATATGTTACCGAATTGTAAAGATCTTGATGACATTGACATGTCAATACACCCTTAATGCCTTCCAGAAGGTCAGAGGAAGTGTCATCTTAATTCAGTAGTCAGTGTTATCTTAATTTTTCTCTTTGTAACATACTCATTTGAGTCAAAAATAAAATCTCCTAAACTTTTTACCCTTGTTAAATAATGTTTTTAAAAAAAAATTTTTTTAAACTATTACACTTTGGAGTTCAGTTTGATGCCAAATTGCTAAGTAAACTATGATGAAATCCAAGCAGTGATTTATCTTTGCTTTATCATATCTTTTTGATGCAATTAAAAACTACAAGGTCATTCTCAAGATTACTTCATCTGAGTCGCTGCCCTATCAGCAGCTTCTAAAGGGACTGCCACAAATGTCACTTTTACATCTCACATGCGCCTGTATAAGGATGGTGTCTGGCTGATCCACCTCAGTGATGATTGTTTTCCAACGGACATGCTGTTTAGGCAGCCAACAAGTCAGAGCAAGCAAGATATGTAGATCCTACCCTTGAGAGACACCATCAAAGAGGTTCAGGAGAAAATATCTCTTCATATGGACTTTTTTTCTTTGTCCTTCAGGCAGGTATTTAACTATCACCTTTTGGAATAAAATGAAAAAAGTCCTCATAGTTTTGGGCATTTCTGTTGTGTTAGTCATCCATGGTGTATGTGGTGATTTAAAACCCATTTATCTCTGAGATTCATCAAGGATGATAATGGTGTTATAGCCTAATTCATCATTGCTGTGACACATAGACTCTTAGGTCTCTCTCTTCTTGCCCGAGTCCAGAAAATCCTGAGAGTTTTGGGTCACAGTAACTTCTGAAAGGTATTTGCCAAGGAAAACTAATAATGTCAAAAACTGCAGAGATATTTATGTATTTCCTTCCTTCCTTCCTTCCTTCCTTCCTTCCTTCCTTCCTTCCTTCCTTCCTTCCTTCCTTCCTTCCTTCTCTTCCTTCCTTCCTTCCTTCCTTCCTTCCTTCCTTCCTTCCTTCCTTCCTTCCTTCCTTCCTTCCTTCCTTCCTTCCTTCCTTCCTTCCTTCCTTCCTTCCTTCCTTCCTTCCTTCCTTCCTTCCTTCCTTCCTTCCTTCCTTCCTTCCTTCCTTCCTTCCTTCCTTCCTTCCTTCCTTCCTTCCTTCCTTCCTTCCTTCCTTCCTTCCTTCCTTCCTTCCTTCCTTCCTTCCTTCCTTCCTTCCTTCCTTCCTTCCTTCCTTCCTTCCTTCCTTCCTTCCCTTCCTTCCTTCCCTTCCTTCCTTCCTTCCTTCCTTCCTTCCTTCCTTCCTTCCTTCCTTCCTTCCTTCCTTCCTTCCTTCCTTCCTTCTCCTTCCTTCCTTCCTTCCTTCCTTCCTTCCTTCCTTCCTTCCTTCCTTCCTTCCTTCCTTCCTTCCTTCCTTCCTTCCTTCCTTCCTTCCTTCCTTCCTTCCTTCCTTCCTCCTTCCTTCCTTCCTTCCTTCCTTCCTTCCTTCCTTTTCCCCCTGAGGCTAGGGTTAAGTGACTTGCCCAGGGTCACACAGCTAGGAAGTGTTAAGTGTCTGAGACCATGTTTGAACTCGGGTCCTCCTGAATTCAAGGCTGGTGCTCTATCCACTGCGCCACCTCGCTGCCCCCATATGTATTTCATTTCTTAACTGGAGGTACTAATTTTCCCATAAACTTAGTTTTCTTGTTTCATTGTTTACTGATTTAAGGATAGTCTTAAGTTTGATATAAGAAATGTAACATTCATTATTGTTTATTCCAGTTGTACATGTATCAACTGTTTCGAAGTTTAGCCTATATCCATTCCTTTGGAATCTGTCATCGGGATATTAAACCACAGAATCTCTTGCTTGACCCTGATACAGCTGTCCTAAAACTTTGTGATTTTGGAAGGTAAGTTTTCTCTTTTGAATTTTCACATACCATTCTAATCCTGTTACATGTTCATTGAAATAATGTATGTAAAAACACTGCAAACTTTTTAAAGAATCATAAGTATAATCTATTGTTTTTATTCTACATCTAAACATTGTCATTTTGATTAGGCTGTACATAATTTTGTTTCTCTTTGGCTCATTTTTATCTAAGTTTAGAGAGGAGGAAGAGACTTAAGTAGTAATATTTTATCCTTTTTTTCTTTCTCTTTCCTACTAGCGCTTTTTTTTTCTTTGCAGCTCCTGCCTCTTTTCACCCTCCATTTACCTTATTCATTGCCATTAATTATAAAATTTCATTCATCTTTTTATTTTCCCCCTCCATCTGTCCTTTTCTTTCCTCCCTCAGTCCCCTTCTCTCTCCATCCTCTCTTCCTCCCTCCCTCCCTGTCACCATCCTTTCCTTCCTTTTTTCTTTTCTATCATTTATTTCATTCCCTGGGATATCCCCCAAAAATTTCATTAGCCTCACTTAGACTTTTATTTATTTGCTATCTTTGAATTATCTTAAATTCTTAAAAGGAAATATAGTCTTGTTCTGCATCTTGTACATCTTAAGACTAGCATTGCAAATGGACAATGTAAGCCTATAATTGAAGCTGAGAAAGATAATCAGATTACATTTGGGGAATTGATTACCACTTTCAATAATTCCCAAACCATTCCTCATTACAAAGTCTGTCTTTGAAACAGTTAATTTGCAGTGATTTTATGTAGCTGAGAATAATCAGTTTCTATTATAGTCTCATGAAAATCAGAATTGTTGGTGGCTGAAATTCAATTCATGAAAAAACTCATACCTGATGTAAAATAGAGATGGTTACAACCATGATCTCCATAAGAAGTGGATTAAAAGACTTCCACAAGAACATGTGTGACTATAGGATGTAGAATAATTTTCGTGGAGGAAAAGCCAACAATAATAATATAATTTAAGCATCCTATAGGAAAGCCTCTGCGGAAAAATTTGTAGAAGATAAAACTATACATTGTAGGAATGGGTTTAATCCCTACTAGTAGAAGAAAATAGCTACCAGGAAATAAGTACATGGATTCATTGAAGCAGCTTTTAAATGTTGGACTGACCTTCACTGACTTCTACTTTGCTTTCTTTCTTATATTTTTCTCATGTCTTGTTCTCTTTTGATTCTTTTTTTTTTAGGTTTTATATAGACACATTCATACCTTCTAATTTTCATATTTCTACTTCAAAACATTTTACAGTGTCCTTATGATTTCAACTTGATGTTTCACTTTCGAGTATTTTAGTGACACCTTTTTTTTTTAACAAGTCATTTTCAGACATAGAACTACTTCCCATATTGCCCACATACTAAAATAACTGTGCAAAAACATCTAATAAGCATCTGCATTAACAGTGTAGATGCAGAATTCTTTCTGTGAACTTTACTAAGAAGAGGCTGGTATCGGTATGGCAGCTATTCAGAGATTGGTTCCCTTTTTGGTGGTCCTTTTTTTTTTTTTAATGTTGTTATAATTGTTATTGTAATTATAATTATTATATATTGTTCTGCTTACTTTCCCTCTGTATCACATCGTGCATGTTTCTTTAAATTCTTCATATTTGTCATTTCTTTCTTACAATAATATTCTATGACATTCATTTATTTCAATTCATCAGCTGTTCTCTAATTGAATAGTTTCTACTTTATTTCTAATTCTTTGCTACCACAAACAAAGCTTCTATGAACATTTTGGAATATGTGGATCTTTTAATCTATTTTTTACTTCTTCAGAATATGTATATAAAAATGAGATCTCTCTCTCTGATTCAAAAAATGTTAATACTTTACTCCGTTAATGTAATTCCTAGTATATATTTTTGATTTGGGCTTTCAGTTATCTCTGGGAGAATTTCCCACTGATCATATATACTATTCATAGTACCTAGAACGTATATCTATAGCTAATATCTTCTTTTTGATCTTTCCAGTTTCATAGTATACAAATGTCTAATGGCTCTTCTGAGATTTGGTTTATTTCTGAGCTTTTATGACTTCCAGACTTTTCATTATAAGACTTAATGGGAACTGCTGCTTAATACCTATATCAAAGTGTTCCAAAACTGTTACTATTCCCTACTTACAGTACAGTGTTAAATTACATGTGAAAAAAATATAATGTTGATTTTTGATTGTTGAAGTATTCTTATCCAGCTGGGTCATAGAAACAGTTTTATTAATATACTTCATTATGGTGGAATCTAGAATAAAGATTTTGCCTTTACAGGGAGAATCTCATCTAATAGATTCATTGTCTGATTCAACAGATTTTTCTGTAGTGAAACTTTTTAAAACACAGATTTTAAAAGCGATGTTTTTCTCACTGTTCAATTAATGATGATAGAAGAAATACTAGTGGTGCTGTCTCAGGTATAAGCCAATCAAAGGAAATTTGAAACCCAGCTGAGGGTATGCCGTACTGACCAGACCATGTCTATATATACCTTTTCCATTCGTAGAGAAGGAAGGTATCTCCTATATAAATTAAGAGGGTAGAAAACATGTAGCTTGCAGGGAATCAAGAGGAAGTAGTGTCCCTTCCAAGGTTACAAATAGGATTAATTTTGCACCTACAATAAAATAAATACTTACTAGATTAGTTCTGTCTATAATAATTCATTAACAGCAAATAATCTTTTTATGTATCTTTTTTAATCAGTGGATTTGATTTTATTTCAGAGCAGGGAATTTTCTGATTTCATTTGTTTGGAGATTTCCCAGGTAGCTCTCTCTATTAATACAGATCAGTAATTCACCTATAAGTTAAATTTTTACAGAGTTGCCTGGTGCATGTAATTATTTTAAGCTTGCAATTTCAGTTATTTTTTTAAAATAAAGACCTGCATCCAAGCCATCCTGATTTCAAGGCCAGCCTTCTATACAGAAATATTATATTATAAAAAGAGAAGAGCTTTTGATGTTTGTTTTTTCAACCATAACTTCACTTCATTTCATCCCTAAATCTAAAGAGCAACTTTTATTATTTAACTTGATAATTCACTTGCTGAGTAGGGACCCATTGTGGAGATATCACAAGAAATAATCCTGACCTTTGAATTTAATAATGAAGCATGAATATTGGGATTAAACAAATTACTAGAAAAAGAATGAAAAGAAATAATTTTAAAGTATTTAACATTAATATTCATTTGGAGTTTGGGTTCAACTTATGACTTTAATTTATAACTTTAGGGGCCAGGAAGCACTGAGTATTAATTAGAATGAAAATTGAATGACTCATTTAAAAATATGAACATTTAAAAGTTAGCGAATATTGTGTCATTTCTCCTCAGTAGCAAGAACCTCAAGTTTTCCTAGTACAATTAGGATAGAATATCAGCTCCTCAGGTTATCATTTAGACCCTTCAGATTTAAATGTAGCTTAACCTTTAGACTTAGTTCACATTATTCCTCTTCTTTAGTTTTGTGTCCTGATCATAACTTGTTTGTTCTTCCCAGAGCTCTTTCTTTAATGCTTTAGAATCATTAGTTGTCCCGCAAAACCTAAAATGAACTCTTTTATCATCTCGTATTTTTAGAATCTCTTTTTTTCTGAGGTTGGCTCAGGCACCATCACTAATAGTCTTTCTTTATTCCCTAATGGATAGGATTCTTTTCTTCTCATGTTATTTTTAATTACTAATCATAATAGTTAAAATCTCCCCTCCACCACACAAAAATGTAAACTCTTTAAGCCTTTTTGATCTGTGTGTATGAAGCTATATGACCATTCTTTGCCAAGAAGTGCTTTGGGGGTCTTACACATAGCAAGTGTTTAATAGAAATAGAAAGTTGTGTTTTTTGGGTTTTTTGTTTTTGTTTTTATTTTTTTCTAGTTAAATTGGCTTACACATGTCTTACTTCTAATTCTAGACTCTTTGCATTTGAAACTGCTGTGACCTCTCTCCAGACTCTATGTCTAGCTCATTACCCTGATATGTACATGTTATACTTAGTCTGTTGCCTTACTATTCTCATTTAACTCTTTTAGCTTTGTTGCCTTGTGTTCTTTGCTTATTAATAAAAGACACCAAATTTTGATAGGGATTCTCAATTCTGATTGTTTTATGCTGCTTTGTGTTTCATTTTTTCTCAGATAGTGTTTCAAAATAATAACTAATTCATTTTAATTTTTTAAAATATGTAAATATTTTAAATATGTAAAATTTTTAAAAAATTAAATATGAGAGCCTTATAATGGTGGTGGTAAATGAAGGAGTTTTTTGGGGTTGTTGTTTGGGGTTTGTTTTTTTTTTTTACAAAAATTTTATGCATAGGTAATTTTCCAGCATTGACAATTGCAAAACCTTTTGTTCCAACTTTTCCCCTCCTTCCCTCCACCCCTTCTCCCAGATGGCAGGTTAATCAATACATGTTAAATATGTGAAAGTATAAGTTAAATATAATATATGTATACATGTCCAAACAGCTATTTTGCTAATGAAGGAATTTTTCTATTGAACAAAGGGGCTATGATGTCAAGATTCATAAAAGATTGTTTGTTATCAAGGTAAACAAGGATGTAGAATTTGAATTTGTACTTAATCAATTCTTTGTGTAGAACTTAGGCACTTAAGTGATTCTAAGTTTGTAGCAGTGCAGTGATTGTTTTAATATTGCTTGTCTTTAAATCAGTTATATAATGTATACAATATTACAGTATTGTAATATTTGGAAATATATCTAAAACAAATGTATAAACATGAGTATTTTGTTGATTCACTTAGGTGGTGTTTTTTTTTTCCCACATTTAAAAATATGCCTCAGATTAAATGACTAGATTTAATATGAATCTTGGAGGACATGTAGCTGATAAGATGCTTTTCCATTTTGTTATTAGTGCGAAGCAGCTGGTTCGAGGAGAGCCCAATGTTTCATATATCTGCTCTCGCTACTATAGAGCACCAGAGTTGATCTTTGGAGCAACTGATTACACCTCTAGTATAGGTAAGTAGTGGCTTCTCATTGCTATTTATTTTCTAAAATGATTATATTTAACATTGGCCAGTTTGTCATAATTTCAAATAAATAACAAGAATTGATATTGACCAGAAGTATTTTCTAATAATCCACAAACGTGTTTAATGTGAAGGATACAAGCATTTGTTAAGCACCTGCTGTGTATCTGATACTTTAATAAGTGTTTTACAAATATCATTTGGTCCTTATCTCAAACCTGAGGGAGAGGTGCTACTATTAAATGTAACTTAAAGATGAAACTTTTTAAAGTTGAAGAAACTAAAGACTACCCAACTAGTAAGTATCTGAGAACATATTTGAACTCGGGTCTTCTTGACTCCAGGATTGGTAGAAATTGATACTTTTTGTCAAGTTAGGATGGTATATTCAATGAAAATTAGTTCATACATTATTTCTGTGGTAAAAATGGCAACTAAGTTTAAGATACTTTTAAATTCTGAAATTTTTCACCAAAGTTTTCAAAATAAACGTAGGTAGGTAATTTAGTGGATAGAGTTGTTCCATATATATATATATATATATATATATATATATATATATATATATATATATATATATATATGGATAGGAAAAGAAAAGAAGTTATTCTTGGAGTTTCCCAGTAGCAGTGATAGATATTTACTGATATATTTGAACATCCTCCCCAATTGACTTTATGACAATTAACATATTACTTCAAGATCATTGACAATTTGTAGCCTTTTGAGGAATTAAAAAATTGTTTTTCCTAATTGGACACATACCAGTATCCCATAATCATCTGAGTTTATTAACCAAGGAGTACTGAAGTACATACCTACACAAACACACGCACAAACCTACAGAAACATATGAAGGACACATAACATGAAGAAGAGTGAAAACATTTGAAATGTTCTTTCTCTTCTTCTTGCCCTCTAGTAATAGGCCTTTACTGTAATCGAACCATTTGTAAGAGTCAGTATTCTAGCATGGTCCTGGGAGACTAGCAAAAAGTCTAGGACTGAAAGACCAAATTTGAATGACTTAGGAAAAGGGGCACATGGCATAGAAAGTCAGCTTATATCAAGGATTTTTTTCAATCAAGCAAATTTCAGATGACTACTTCCAAGGCTGACATGTATTTAGCTCTTTGGTATACAAGATCGTATGTAATTTTTTAATGTGGTATGCAATTACAATTTTTTAAAATTAATAACAGTTGGTTGTTTTTTTCTTAGCACCTACATAAATTCTGATTTTAGTAATTTGATATTGAAGTTTTACATTGTAAATTAATGGCTACAATAAGGAGATTAAGGGAGCCCCAGCACCCTAGTCAACAAAATCTGCTTCAATTTCCAGATAGAGAAATGTCTGCGAATTTTAACCCTGAGTTAGAATATGAACTCTTCTTTAGTTCTTTTGAAGAATGATGTACAGTTGTCAGCAGTAGCATCTTAGAAAGCATAGAGAAATAGTAGAAAATTAAATGAGTTTAAAGAATGCTTTGCAAAAGATCCAGCTAAGAAAATCATCCCAAGGACATTCAAGGTTGAAAATAAAAGAACTACAAACAGAAGGGGAAAAATTGAATAAGATTTGCTAAAATTTTCCATCATGAACAACATTCATCATACTTGAATCCTAATATCCTAGTCTCAGATATCCTTTTGAAGAGTAGTTCAAGTGGCACTAAATAAAACAAAGACAATAAATGCAGCCTGGCGTGGACCAAGTTTATATGTGGAGGGAATAATGGAGGTAAATTTCGAAGGTATTGAGTGAATGATATGCAAGGTAACTTCATGAGGGGAAAATTCCAGACATGAAAAAACTTCAATTCATTAGTACTCAAAAAAAAAAAAAAAAAAAAAAAAAAAGGCAACAAAAAGGGCCCCAGTAAGCACCAATATATATGCCCCCACTTACAAGTATATAAAATTTTTGAATTATCTATTCATTAATCATGAGCATCCTTGATGAAATTTATTAATAAGGAACAATTTATCAATTGTAAAAGATATTTAACAATAACTCACATCTTTACCACTTCATAGTTAACTGAAAGATGTAGAAAATTTGGAGATACCTAGTGGCTCAGTGGATAGATCACTGGCTTCAGAGTTTTCTAACAAGTCACTTAATCCCAAATTGCCTTGTGACTCCCTCCCCCCCAAAAAAGATGTAGAGAGTTTAAAAATTGCTATTATTTGTTGATTTTGATTTGGTATGATGAAATGTTACTTCACAGGCTCTTTTCGGGATCCATAATATCACATTTATTCAAGGTCATTAGAAGATATAATAACAGAAGTAATCCTGTTCAATGGCCCTCTCATAATAATCATCAAACAAGGCATTAAAAAAGGGGGGGATTTCTACTCACCAAAGGAATTTGCCACTTTTGGTATTAGTGAATCACTACAGAGCCCATTTGAAGAAAGGATTAGGGTACGGATGGTGATGTTCTTCAAATATTTTACTGAGTGTATCAAGCTCCAGACTGTTGTAGAGTCTCTTGGAAGACATCCCAGAAGAAATTGATCTCTCCATCCACTCAGGAAAGACGATGTAAATGTAGAGACTGTTTGTTTTCCGTATATCAATATGCACTTATAAAGATACTATTTGTATGTGTATCTATGACAGATAATGTAGGTGAATAAGGAGGATAGTCCTTTACTTTTGTATTGTCTTTAGAAAATTTTGGAGCTCCTTTTTTGACCCAAAGCTTTTCATGAAACCAAAGGCCCACTTTTTAATAATAACATCCTACCAGTGTTGCTGTTTTGTCAATGAGACAAAGAATAAATCATTGTCCAAAGAATTTAAAATGAATATCACACAGAGGGCAATCAAGGAGTAGATGACAAATATGAAAAAGGATACAATAGATAATTAATGGTTACTCTGGAAACTATGAGTAAAAAATTATCAAGGAATTTTATGTTAGCTGATCATTTGGTAATGTGAAGGGATTTTTAACGGACATCCAGAGTACTCAAATGGTATTTGTGTAGTGTCAGAAGAAAGTTAGGATATTTTCCCACTCTTTGAGTAGACCTCCTAGTTGTTAAATTTATAACAATAGAAATGAGTCACATAGGCTGAATTGTAATTGATGGTAATTTCCAAATCACAGCTACTTGAGTAGCTATACTTAGGAAGTCAGTTAAAACTAAGTTCAGTTAATAGTCTACTTCAAAAACAAAGTTTGTTAGAGGAATAGATTCAAACTAATAGATAGTCAATCAGTAAATACTTAAATGAGGACTTATTGTTCACCTCTGGGGACACTGAAGGGGCAAAAGAATCATTGTTTTTAAAAAACTTATGTTCTAATGGAGGAGACAGTAAACAAATATGTACAGAGAAGCAAAATATATACAATAATTAGAAAGGTTCTGAATGCCATACAAAGGATTTTGTATTTTATGCTAGAGATGATAGGGAATTTCTAGAAATAGTTGATCAGAAAGAGATGATGTGATTGGACCTGAGCTTTAAGACAATCACATTATTAAATGGTCAAATAAAGGATGTCTTGGAGTGGGAAAACACTTCTGGCAGGCAGACCATCAGCTGACTCTTGTAATAATTCATATGTAATATGATAAGAGCTTTTATGTCAAAGTTGTAGAAGTGTCAGAGGAGAAAGATGCTACAAAAATGAAATCTACATGCCTTGAAACACAGATTAGATCAAAGGATAAGAGATAGTAAGGAATCAAAAATGACACCTATTTTTTGAGCTTGAGGTAGGGATTGCCTTTGACAATAAAAGGGAAGTTTAGCTAGGAGCAGTTGGGGTGGGTGGGCGAATGATAATGAGTTCAGTTTTGGTCATATTGAATTTAAGATATCTCTTGGACATCCTGTTTAAGATGTTTTTGAAAGGCTGTTGGGGATATGACAATGGAGATTAATAGAGTACTTGGAGCAGGACAGGTTGATTTGAGAATCATCAGTGATAATAATCATCTATGATAATATTTAAATCTATGGGAGCTGGTGAGATCATCAAGTGAAAAGAATAGGATCCAGGACAGAGCCTGTATTTAGAGGGCATGACTTTGATGAAGATCCTTAGAAAGGAGAGTCTGATAGGAAGGAAAGAAGCAGAAGATAGTGGTGTCCTGAAAACCTAAGAGAGAAAATTATCAAGAAAAGGAGAGTCAAGTGTTTAGAGAAGGAGACTATCACAGACAAAAGAGGAAATGTTAGCATTTCTTGCACTTGTATCTTCAGATCCCTATATCACTTAGGTCTGCTATCTGAAGATCTAGGGCCCCTTCACATCTTTAGTGTGGAATTTCCCTGTTTAGTTTTCTGTTTGTTTTTTTTTGTTTGTTTGTTTGTTTTTTGTTTTTAAATTTCCTAAAGGACTAGCTCTGTGATTCACCACCCTTTCTGTTTCCTGACCTCCTCTGCTGAGGATGCTGCGATGTGGTGTATTTCCATCTTCACTTTCATTCAGCTATCCAGAGTTTTATTTACTTATTTTAATGACATTTAATAGGGACAAGCTAGAGATAATTTTTAGAAAAATTGACATAACTATGATGAACCTAAACCATAGCTTATCTCTCACTCTTTAACATTAACCCTAACCCTAATTTCTTATGTTGGCTATTTGGTAGAATTGATGTCCCCTGGGTGGTATTCTATGTAATATTCTGGAAAAGATCTTAGAGTTTCAGCATCTTAAAAGTGTCACATGACTAATAATAATAATAATAATGGGGGAAATGTTTGCATAGTGTTTTGTTTTTTTTTTTAATCTTACTTGAGGGATAACTTGATTTGATAAAGTTTAAATTTAGGTCAACAAGTAAATATTCAGTGACTTGCATTATATGTGCTCAACATTGTTAAATGCTTTGAGAAACCAAAGAAAAATAACAAATATGATCTCTTTATATGGAACATTAGAAAAAATAAAATAAGGTTATCTGTGAAATGAGTTTAAAGTGTGTGTTATATACTGTAATTAATATGAGAGTTCAGAGAAAAACCGGATTCTTGAGCAGCCAAGGAAGTTTTCATGTAGGAAGCAGGAAACAATCCAATCTGTGAAGGAAGGTATACCTACTCCAGAAGTGTTTCCAAGTTTCATTATATGTATTTCAAATGGATATTTTACAGGTGTTAAAAGTCGCCAAAAGAATAAAACTTTATCTCAGTGGAGTATCTTAATCAAGATGAAAAGAATCCATTGAATCAAAGCTTTCCATCTGTTTCTTTGACATGTCAACAAGCACATTTTAAGTGCTTATTGTATACACTAAGTGCTAGAAAAATAGAGAAGCAAAAATAGTCCCTGCTCTTCCTCAAGAGTTTACATTCATAAGAATGATAATTTCCCATAACTATATACATACAAGATTTATACATTGTATATAGAGGCCTCTAGGTGATATAAGATGGAATATTAGGCCTAGAGTAAGGAAAGACTTGGAATTCAAATGCAGCCTGACCCTGAGAAAGCCACTTAATCTCTATTTGCCTTATTTTGTCCATCTGTAAATTGAGGATAATAATATCTTCTATTTACCAGGGTTATTGTGAAAATCCAGTGAGTTAATATTTGTGAAGTTTTTAGCATAGTGCCTGGCAAATTTTAAAAGCTTAATAAATATTTGTTTTTTTCCTTCCTAAAATGGAAGTATTTTTAAAGAGAAGTAACTAGTATTGGAGGAGGTTGGGAGTTGGAGTAGAGAATAGGAAAGGGTTCTTGTAGAAAATTGGATTTTAGTTGAAACTTGACGTTAGGCAATCTAGGAAGTTTATATATAAGGAGGCTTTAGGGGAGACAGCAAGTTGGAGGTGGAGATGGGGATGGAATGTCGTATACAAGGAAGGGAAAATAGGTCAGTGTACCTGGATTATAATGTGTTTGGAGGGGAGCAAAGTGTAGGAAATCTGGACAATTTGGAAGGGTTTTAAAAACCAAACAGATGATTTTATATTTGATCTGAGAGGTAATGGAGAACCATTAGAGTTTATTGAGTAGGGAATTATGTGATCAGGCCTGCCCTTTAGAAGTATAACGAGTTTGGCTGATTGAAGCATGCACTGGAGTGGGAAAGAGACTTGAGGCAGTCAGACTCAGCAGTGACTAGTAGACATCTGCCAGGTTATGGGGCTCCTACACCAGAGGAGGCAATAACAGAGGAACCATGTAAAAGATAATGTGAAGGTAGAAAAAAAGAGTACTTGATAACAAATTGGTCACGTATGGTGATTGTGAATTAGGATGAGGTCTTGGAATGTAAACTTGGGGGAAATTTTTAGTTTTATGTATTGATATTTTTCTTATTTATCAACTTTGCTCTCTATACTGAGGAGAGGTAGCATAATATTGGGCCTTTGAGAATTTGAATTCAAATTGTACTGTTTAATAGACTAATTGTCTGACACCCCCCCCACACACACGTCACTTCAGTTCTCTTGAGATTTCATCTGTAAAATCATCACAATAATTATAAGAATGTCAAAATTTTGCTGCAAGAATCAAATGAGATACATTGCGCGCGCGCGCACACACACACACACACACACACACACACACACAACACTTTGCAAGTCTTATCACCACATAAATGTTATTAAAGTTGCCCTAAGAATTTCTATTATAAATCAGGGGCAAATTATAACCTACCTGAAAAATCCTAAGTTAAGAATAATTTTTACATTTTTAAACAAAATTTCTTTATGTTTAAAAATGTAAATTCTTTTTTTAAGTTGGGACTAGCAGGCTCATGGGCTAAGTTTGTTGACCTATGTTACAATTTAAACATTCTGTGAAAGATAGAAATAACTCTCATAGTTTATAGATTCTACAACTGGAAACTTGGGGTATAGAACATTAATTTTTTTGTCTGTTTATTTTGGCAATTATGTCCCAAATTTCATTTTTATTAGTGAGAAAGGCCCTTATGAACATGGCACTGTATGTTGTTATTTTATAGAATTTTAATATTAACTTCTCTATCCAAATAGCTTTTAATCTTAAGCCAGTCAATTTAATCCAACCACCTTTCCTTCTATTACTTAGTAAATGTAAATGTTTTTTTTTCCTTGTGTGCTATTAGAAAAATATATTATTGTTTAAAATAAAATCTTATTTTAAGTTATGGATATTTTATATTTTTTGAGTTTGTTTTATCATCTTTTACTGATCTCGAGAGAGAAAAATAACTAAGAGCCTCAGAAATACAGTGAATTTAATTTATGTGTGGTTTTTAAAAATATATATCTTGCATTTATTTAAAATCAAGAATAGAAGATACCCAACTATATTCAGTAAATACAACAAATATTAAGTATGCTTTCATTCTGTGTTCTCTGATTAAATATACCTGGAGATACAATTATGTAGATAAAATTAAATGTGCCACCTCCAGAGGATATATCAGAAGTTATCTATCCTTGCTCTTAAGACCAGGAATTGAACAGAACCATTGAATATTTTTTGTAACTTCCCACACTACTGAAAAGATAGAGAACATATCATACAAACTATAGCTCTAATTTTCCTTACCTCAAAAAATCTTCTATCTTTACTTATCTTTTTCTTTCCTTATTTTGAAGGAAGAATTATTCCTGCTCTTGTCAACACTAATCTTTACCCCCAATGCAGACCATTTTTTGTTGTCTTTCAAGAAGACAAAGAAGTAGAGTGTTAGCAGACTAGACTGGGGTGCCATAGAAGCTAAAGGAGGACTATTCATATGTAGTCAAAGTACATAAACAGATAAAGAGCAATTTGGCAAATATGCCCTAAATCATTACTACTAAGAGAACACAAAACAACTTTGGGGTTTATCTCCTGAGTTAAAGATGGTAAAAATTAGGATATCAATGTTGGAAAGAGGAAAAGGAGATAGATCCACTAACACATGTCATTAGTTTTAGTTACTCTGGAAAGGAATTTGGAATCATGTGAGAAAATTTGCTAAGCCATTTGACCTAGAAATCTCACCACTGGATTTGTCCCTCAAATGAGGGAGAGCAATAACAGAAAAACTCCATGTGAAGGCAAAATATTTATACTAGAATTTCTTTTTTAAGGTAGCAAAAATCTGAAAACTCTTCCCACCAATTCGGGAATGGCTGAAGAGAACATATATAACTGTAATCTAGTGTTTCTTCATCATGAAGGCAGAAAGATAGGAAATTCAGAAAAACATAGTAGGACTTATATGAATTTAAAAGCAAAGGGAAAAAAAAGTTCATTTAGGAGAGTATAGTATACTCCAATGTATGATGAGTATGTTGAAAGTAATGTAAATAAAAAGAACGAAAAGGCATCTAAACTGAGATTAAATGCCATGACCAATCTTAGCTCCACAGGACAGATGAAGAAAACAAACAAAGGCAAAAACAGTCTCTGCCCTCAAGGAGCTCACATTCTAATAAGGAAGGAAGGAAGGAAACAAGCATTTATTAAGTGCCTAATATGTGCCAGGCACTGTGCTAAGCACTTTACAAATATTATCTCATTTGATCCTCACAACAAACCTGGGAGGTAGGTGATATTATTATCCCCATTTTACAGTTGAGGAATCTGAGGAAGATGGAGGTTAAGTGACTTGCCCAGGGTCACATAATTAGTGTCTAAGGCAGAATTTGAACTCATGCCTTCCTGATTCCAGGGTCAATGCTCTACCCATTGATTTAGCTAGCTGCCTGTATGGGAGAAAACAGTATTTTAAGTAAATACATACAAGGTAGATGTAGAGTAGTCAGATGGATGATAACCCCAGTGGGGAGGACATTAGCATCTGGAGTAAACAATTTTTTTTTTCTATGTTACAAGGAGCCTGGGAATTGGTATATCAGGATAGTTTTATATGGAAGGCATACAATGTTTAAGAAGTTATGGCGGTTGGGTGTAGCTAAATAGAGGAAGTAGTTGTTTGCTCAGTAGAATGTGGACAAACCAGACTGAAAGATGTTGAGAAAGTAAGGGAGTGGGTGGTGAAGAATTGGAGGAATCAGAATAAGACCATGCTTTAAATAAGTTTGACAGTGAAAGGAACAAGAGACTGAAAAGGAGCAAGAAGACAAGCTGAGCAGTATCATGAAAATCCCTAAAGAAAGCACATCTAGAACAGAGTGGTCATCAGTATTGAGGGTTTTCAGCAGAGTCATGTGCAGCAAATAGTTCAAGAAAGATGAGGACTAAGAAAAGATCATCAAATTTGGCAATTTATTTGTTAAATACCCAGTCAACATGGTTGTAAGACTTCTTCCAGCTGCATTTAGCAGCTCATTAGTAGCACTGGAAGAGGCAGATGGTAGCAGTAATTCAGGAATGAGGTTTGGCAAAAGATGAGTAGCAAGAGAAACTGTGATTTGTCCAAAATTACATGGAAACTAGCAGAGCTGTTAGCTTAGTGTCAAAAGCAAAAACTTGGTGACTTTGAAATCCCACCTTTTATGATACCAGTTACTCCAAGTTTTAAATGTTAGTACAGTTTATCCTAGGTCATACAGAGCCTTCTTTCTTCACAGAAAACTAATTTCCCTGGGACTTTTTCAGTTGTTTTGAGAATTGGAGAATTGGATAGTGACTAAAAACTAATACCTAGGTCAGCTTATTAAACTCATTGAAGGCATAATCTGTAGCATAAGACTATCAAATTAAAGGGAGATGTGGATTGTAGTTACAAGAGGTTGTTCAAACACTTACTACGATAATGCTGGGTTATTGTGTAGAAGGAAAAAGAATTAATTGAATATCCTTTGATGTCTGGCCAGGAATAAGCTGTGTATAGCCATGAGTTTATCTGAGCATTTTGTAATATTCAAACTCTAAATAGTTACATAGTTAAAAATAACTCCCATATATTTTTAGTTTGATTCTTTTTTCCAAGTGACATTAATTATAGAACTTTACAGGATTTCCCTATAAGAATTTAGCTCTTAGGTATCAGAGACTATTCTTCAAGGTTCTCTGAATGATTGCCTTATGTGTCTACTTCCAGACAGCCAGTGCTATCCCCCCTCTTTTTTTTATTTTATTTTATTTTATTTTTTTATTTTTTAAAAAAGTACGTTAAAATGCTGGCACCAATTCCCTTACAGGCATGGCTATTAGTTGGTTTGGTTCCCTCTTCTCATTCCTCATGTGTTTGGAAAACTGCTTTGGGTAAGGTTTGCAAATAAGTCTATGTAAGAGTTTCCCTGAGTTGTAAACAGTAGCACCTATTGTCTTGAAAAAATTAACAGTTGTTGCCTGTCTTTCTAGTCTGGTCAGATTGATAGTGAAGTCTCCTTCATTTTCAGATCTTCTATAGGTCTTTTGGCACTATTCCCATCCCTATTGGTTCAAAAGTGATTAAAATCATTGGTTGCTCATGTGATACTGATAAAGCACACAAGAGAAATAAATGTAAATCTTACTTAATAAAATATCATTTGTCCTGACCTTCTTTTCCCCAAATTACTTTGTATTTACTTTGAATTTATTTTGTATTTACTAATGTATGTGTATTTTGTTTCCCCAAAAGGAAGTAAAGTTTCTTGAAGACAAGAACTCATTATTTTTAT
Source organism: Sminthopsis crassicaudata (assembly GCF_048593235.1). Lineage (NCBI taxonomy): Eukaryota > Metazoa > Chordata > Mammalia > Dasyuromorphia > Dasyuridae > Sminthopsis > Sminthopsis crassicaudata. Next base: position 327,558,336 of record NC_133619.1, on the reverse strand, counting down.
CTTCTCAGTGCTCAGCATAGTCTTGACAGAGAGGCCCTTGACAAATCTAAAAGTACTTTAAAATCTTAAGAAATCAGAGTTCATATAAACAGAAATTTCACTTAGCTTGATTTGTTTTGCCTATATTCAAATTTTGGGGAATAATGAGCAAATAACAAGAATAATGACATGAATTTTCTAGGTTATTTAGTCAAGAAGTATAGATCAAGGCCAATCTCTAATTTTTTATGTGTCTTGCTTTATGCAATGATAACTGAGGTACAAAAGTCATTAACAAAAAATATTAAATTTTCTTTATGCTAAAGCTGAAATTGTAGCTATTTTCTTTTAAAGATTTTTTTTTTTTTAACAATAAGAATTGATAACAATCAGTATATGCAGTACACTAGTGTTAACAAATCATGTTGATTATCAGGAGAAAGAAAAGTAGCAAAAGATTCATGAAGTCTTAATGGGTAATAACAGAATGGAGGGAAAGGTAATGCCATGAACATATGTGTATAGGGATTAAAGACACATAGGATGAAGCACTCAAACAGAGTTCCATTTCCAATTTTGCTATGAGCAATGTTTCTGAAGAAACTACTTAATAACAAAAATAATAATAGCTAAGATTTCCATAGCACTTTGAGGTTAATAAGGTGGCTCCCCATATGTAAAATGAAGAAGTTGGAATAGATAATTTTTCTGATTATGAAATCAGAAAAGTAGATTTAAACTTAATGTTATTATAGTAGAAAGAGCCTTAGATTTTGAGTCTGAGGATCTGAGTTTGAATCTTGATTCTACTACTTAATGTTTTAATGACTTTAGACAATTAATATGTTTGGAACTCAGTGTCCTTATTGTGAAATGATAGATCTCTACCCCCAAAGATTTCTACTAGGTCTAAATCTGATTTTGATTACAAAATCAAAAAATTCAATTATCTTGAATAGTGGTGTCAAATTCAAATAGAAACTAATTCCTGCTCTGCATATTGATTTAGAAAACCACACAAAATGATAATGATGTTTTGTATTTTTTATTTATTTTGTTTAACATTTCCAATTACATTTTAATATGTCTCCCATTGCACTAGGAATTTACAACTCTGAGTTGATACCTAATGGAAAATAGTTAATGTACTGATGATTCTAGTTAATTGGGCTTTTGTTGTACTCTGGTCTTCACTCCATTCTTTGAAGCACTCCTGTAAGAAAAAATCCTGATTTGGTGTACCTTAACCTCAAAATGATAGTCACCTTGATTGTATTAGTATGCCTGACTTTGCAAGAATTGGCAGCTAAAAGAATTAGATTTCTGGGTCTCTTGATGCTTTATCTACTAGATAACATTGCCTCTTGGAGGTCTTCTTTCATTGTTCTAATTCTTCAGCTAACTGTTGTCTGCAAGCTGATTTCCTAGAGTTTTGTATGAAAGTATTGTTTGTTCTTCTACATTTATAACCTTATCTTTTTGTTGTAAATGGTTTTGCATTCTAGGAGAATTAATTAGTACGCCTTGCCTTTCACTTTGATTAGTGGGTAGAAGAGGTTTTAAAACCTAGATTAAAATAAAACATTCAGATCAGTAAAGGCTTTTAAAAAAAAAAAAAAAAACTTGGCATTAAGATCACATGTGAGCAGTGTCTGGTTCAGAAAATGTTGGCTTGTTTTATATAATTATAATAGTCATTATTCAGATCCTCAAGTATTGTCAGTAAGCTGAAGAATTTTTATGGATTTGAGTATTTCATTTTGTGATTCTTACTGGTAATTTCAAAAAGTTACCGAAATGGGCTTTTCTACATGCTCCCATCTACTCCAAAATATAATAGAAGTGGCAAACTATAATCCCTATAGAACTATCCTCACTGAAAAACCAGGTTGGTAGCCAAAATGATAGCTTTTCAGATATTCTACATTAAAAAAAAAAACAAAACAAAACAAAACATAGGTGGAGATAGCTGTTTCCATTCAAGTTTCTATAGTCCTACCTCAACTTCTTAAAGTATTATAATCATTAAGAAAAAGGAAGTCATACAAGTAGTTAGAGACAGGTGGAGAGGTCATGCTAAAGTCGTCATAGTGTTCTAGACAACCTAAGTAGGCTAAAGAAAAGAGAAATATAGATAGGAAGAAAAGAATAAAAAATATGTTTTATAAAGAAAAATAAAACAATTGATAAGAAGGTAAGAATGGAATTATATGGGAATATATCCAGGAAGAAAAATTACCTTTTAATACCCTTTAATCCATTCCATTCCTCAAACTCATATATATATATATATATATATATATATATATATATATATATATATATATATATATATATATATATATATATATATATATATATATATATATATATGTGTATATATATATATATATATATATGTGTATATATATATATATATGTGTATATATATATATATATGTATATATATATATATGTATATATACACATATATATATACATATATACATATCATGGTTGATTTAAAGAATGATTTGTTGTAACATAATAGAGTGATATAATCTTAAATTTGTTTATACTTTTCAGCAGTATGCCTTTTTTTTGTACTATATTTTGTGTTCTTGATTATGCTTTGCTGAAGTCAATGTTAAAATTAGTATTTACTCCTTTAGAAAAGGGATAAAAAATGACAAAGAGAAGCTAACTAAAAGTTTACTGCAAATAATAGAAAGATTCCAAAGAAATTATGAGGATGTTCTACTTCATGCATCTCCTCTTACTCTAATCTAGAGATAATCATCATGATAGTTAATTTTTATTTCCTCTGGCTTAGTAACATCTTCAAATTACTTTCCTTACTTCAACAATGAATGAATGGAAAAGCATGTATTATGTGTTAAGCACTTTATTAAGAATTTGAAGTATAAGTATAAGAAATGAGATGACCCCTGCCTTTTAGGAACTTATATTCTAAGAAGGGAAGAAAATAATTGTAATAGATTTATCAGATTGTTTGGAAATATATAATAGCAATGGCTAGACACTTATTCATTTGAAGAAAGACTTGGGAGTTTCTATTAGCTCCAAGCTCAATATGAGTAAAGTGTTTGAAGTAGCTATCAGAAAAGTTATCTGAAGCCACTTTAATTGAAGCCTAAGATCCAAAACAAGGAAGATGAAAATCCCTGGTTGCAAAGTTCCCTGTTAAAACTCTTCAGTGTAAAAATCCCAAACTGCAAATATAGTACTTGTTGACCAACTTAGTATAACTATTAAAAGTTGTTTTACAGCTATTACACAGATGCCAAAGGTACATGAAATGAATCTGCATGTATAATTTGCTAAGGAACTATCTACATTTAAACTACTTTATTGACTCTAAAGTTTCCTTTCTTTAACATATGTAACTACTTTTTAATTAAGATCTCATACAGTTTATAAAGCACCAATGACTTTTCTTTACCAGAGAAGGGGGGGGGTAACAAAATTTAGTACATTTTTGGTCATAACTATAAATTAAAGATTTAAATGAAAAAGATATTAACTAATAAAATTACTTCAACATTTGCTAAAGGGAATTTTTGTATCTCTTTATCTTATGTCATCATCAAAATATGGTGTAGACATCAATTACCATAAGTTGTGAATTTCCCAGAAGTGTATTTTGAATCCAGAATTACAGTGCTACTGTTTTTGTCTGCTCTTTTGTCATTTACAAATTAAGCCTGACCCCCTAGAGAATATATATGGAAGTGCCTTCTTCCATTACCTCTCCTCTATCCTATTGCAGTAGCCAGTAGCCACCTAACTGATCTATCTGCCACAAGGCTTTTCCCACTCTATTCCATCCTCTATTTAACTCAAGGTAAATTTTTTAAATCTTGGTTCAGTTTATTTTAAATTCTACATAGTAATGCTAGTACTTCCCTCTGAGATTATCTTTTTACCCTATAGATATCTTGTTTGCACATAGTTGCTTACATGTTTTCTCTCCCAATAAAATGTATGCCCCTTGAGGGTGGGGATTGTTTTTACTTTTCTTTGTAGATCAGCACAATACCTGGCACACAATAGATGCTTCATAAAAGCTTGTTGACTTGATCTGATTGAATTATAGCCATATCAAAATTGTAGGATTGGCCTCTGATTATTAGATTATTCTGAGCCAGGTAAAATCAAAGTATTATTTCTTAAATTTTTTTTCATGTCATCTCAGAAAAAAACCATTTACCATAGTAATATGATCCAGAAATTAAACGATTGTAAATTATTTGTTACAACAAAGAGACCAAAAGAGTACTGAAATGTCTTGCCAGATGGAGAGCCTTCTATGAAAGACAAATCCAGATCTATTCTATAAACTCTTCTCCATAAAATCTTACAGAGAGGATTACAGAGATATTGGACTGATTCTGAGCAGTATCATCTTACAAAAAAACCCACAGAAGCACTTGAGTTCAAAATGAGTTTAAAGAATGTTTGGGAACAAAATTCAACTTAGCATTTTCCCAAATGGCTTTCAAAGATAATGGAAAAAGACTGCAAACAGAAGAAAAACAGAGAAGATGGGTGGGGAAGAAAGGGATGCATTTCAATAAACTTTTCTTCTTTGAGGATAAAGAAACTACCTTAGTTGGGCCCTAACATCACAGTCACTAAGGTGTTTGTAAATGTGTGGTAGAAATGGTTCTAAAGGGAACAAAGATAAGAAAAAGCATACATACTGGACCTGGAATATATTTACTGTAGAGGCCTGCTGGAAGTAACACAATTAGAAGAGCATCAAGAGACTGAGATATAAGATATCTGCGGGAAGGGTAAGAAACGAAAAAGTGGGGGAAAAGAAATCAAAGAGGACTGAGAACATTAGTGACTATCAACCTGTTTGCCTAGTAGCTATCCAAAATATGAAAGTCATCTATACAAAAACTGGACATCCTCAATGAGTTCATTAGTCATTTTTATAAGTGATATAAAAATAATGGACCACATCTTTACTTTTGTTGTTCATTTGTATCTGACTCTACATAAGAAAGTTCAATCGGATTTTCCTGGCAGAGATCCTAGAGTAGTTTGCCATTTCTTTATTTAGCTCATCTTTATTATCACACAGTTAGCAAAACTGAGGAGGAATCCCATTGTGCTCTTTTTTTTTTTTTTTTTTTTTTTTTCTCTGTTACGAAAACCAGTTTGTGGAACAAAATGTTATGTTCCAGGCTCTTTTGAAAAAAGTTAACTTCCATCTATACATTCTTTAGAAGACTTAACAGAAATAATCCTTTTCTGGAGTCCTTTAATAATAAACATCAGATAAGACATAAACCTAGGAGATAGATGTTTGCAAAAGCTATTTACCATTGTAAAGGAGAAGATAGCTTAGGGTCCTGGTTGAGGAGGGTTTCCTTGTGAATAATGTAGTCTTCCAGTTATTTTTGTGCTAATTTGCATCACCACTCTTCTCCACCCCAGGCATTGCACCATCTCTTGGAAGAGATCTGTAATCAAAGGAGTTTGACATGTTTATCTAGGAAAGTGGATGAAGAACATCTAATGCCTAGATTTCAAAATACATTTGGATGAACATCCTATAGTTTGCTTCTTCATTAAGACTCATATTTTAGGCTAATTGTACACTGTTACAAAGTCTGATTCTTTTTGTACAGCAAAACAACTGTTTGGACATGTATGCGTATATTGTATTTAATTTATACTTTAACATATTTAACATATATTGGTCAACCTGCTATCTGGTGGGGGATGGGGAAGGAGGGAAAAAATTAGAACAAAAGGTTTGGCAGTTGTCAATACTGTAAAATTACCCATGTATATGTCTGGTAAATAAAAACTATAATTAATAAAAAATAATAAAATAAAATTTCCTAAATAATGAAAAAAAAGACTCATATTTTAAATACTAATATTTTGCTGGTAATTCTGAAGAATTAAGATCAGTGTCACTTAGTCACAGTGTCAACACAGTGAATGTTGAATGGCTGCAACATATAATCAGTGAGCAGCTTTGAAGAAAAGAAGTAAAAGATAACATCTAGGAATAGTATTTTGGGAAAAGCAAATGTACAGTCATGTGGCAAGAACCAGAAATGACAGGTAGGCAGCCAGAGTATTCCACTAATACATTCCTAATTCTCTAACACTCTGAATGCTCTCATTCAGTGGCAAACTCTTGTGAGATCATGGACATGAGTCACATGAAATAAGTGGGCATAGATGATTTGAGAATAGAGGAATTTAATGAATTGATGGGATATCAGTTCCCATTTGTTTGAGAGAGTTCTTTTGTGGGGAGAAAAACCAATAACAACAATTACTAATGGTGTGATACAGACTCCTCAATTGTGAATGAAGGAGATAATGGCAGTTATTGAAGGCTTATGTAGTAGACTTTCATTCTGGCTGCTGCTGCCAAGACTGATGATACCATCCTCTTCCCATCTTCATTGCTAGAATCAGATGGACCAAGAATATCTATAAAAAGGAATGATCCCTCTTATCCTAATCAGTCAACTATTTCATATCATTTCTCTGCTATTTCAAATACAGGTTTTATTATTTGTTCTTTCAAGGGAATAAGTATAATTTAAATTTTAGATTTAAATAGAAATTATTTTAAGCAGTAAAACAAAATAGACTCCATATACTTATAGTCTCAAGTAATATTTGATATCTGTATTGTTTATCATCATTTAAGTTGTTTATAAATTCTACTGTTGCTTAATTCCTGCCAAGTTAAGCCTTTAAGGTTAACTTTTTTTTTTCTCAAAATTGAAATTAGATACACATGCACCTGAATACTTCCTGTTATGGATTCTGTCTCATGTTCCTTTTTAGGTGATATTTAATTTACCATAGATTTCACTATTCCTTGGAACATTTAATGAAATAATTTATATTGATAAGCGCCTACTTACTTCCTGTATTTATTAGTATTTTGTTTGGCTTTCTAGCCCAAGACACACTGACAATTGTAGATTTTAGTTATTTTTAATTGCCTAGGCTTATAAATTTCAAAGTATACTGATCTAAAGAATGGTGTGAGTTTTTTCTCCAATTTAAAATATAGACAATCTATTGATATTCATTAATAACTTAATTGTGATGAAAATAGAAATACATATTTCTCAAATATGTTTCAGTATAGTTTAAGTGCAATATCATAATGAACCCTTATTTCTTTTTCTTTTTTAGATGTATGGTCTGCGGGATGTGTATTGGCTGAACTGTTGCTAGGACAACCAATCTTTCCAGGAGACAGTGGTGTGGATCAGTTGGTGGAAATAATCAAGGTTGGCACTTAACTAGCATTGTAGAATTTTTGAGGTGAAAGAGATTTTAGCACTGATATAGACTAACTTCATCTTTTTATAGACAAAAAATAAGTTTAAATAACTTACCCAGAACTACACAGCTAATAAGTGGCAGTCAAGGTTCAAGGTCTTCTAACTTCTACTGAGGCTGAATAACTTGCTTAGGAAGTTTAAGGCATTTCATCAACTTAATTATTTAAATGTACTATTTTTTAGTGTATTTTTCCTTTTTAATTAAGGGAAAGAGTCTAAATTTAAAAGATATTGAATTTTTTAAGGCCTCTTATAGTTTTAGTAAAGACTTCCATGTTTATGATTTTTTACATTTATGGCACTTCATTTTGTCCTTTAACAAATTACAGAACTTAAATTCTTGAATCTGTTTGTGTATAGTTTATGAAAGTTTCATCCTTTAGGGAATTAAACTCAAAACCTGTTTCTGCCTCTCTTCTCCCTTTATTTCTAGTAAGTCTGTATGTACACTAATCATTCATTGAGTACCCACTATATGTTAGGCACTGTATGAGTTGGGGACAAAAAAAAAAAATTAAAAAGCAGCTATTCATGCTTTCAGGATTATATTGGGTAAGGGAATAGGACACATATATAATAAAGTAAGTACAAAATACATGCAATATAATTTCTGGGTAAATGTATTAGCAACTGCAAGAATCAGAATAGGTATCTTATGACAGGCTGCATCTCAAACTGAGTCTTGAAGAAATCTACAGTTTATTTGAGTTTGAGGTAAAAAATGAATGCAACCTAAAAATGAGAGAAAGCATTTTATAAAGGCAAAAAAATTGAGGAAACCAAATTTTTTTCTGAAAAAAATAGAGAATTTTAAAGAGAAAAATATGAAATCTGCCTAAAAAGGTAAGCAGGAGCCAGATTATGAAGAGCTTTAAAAACCAGACATGTTTATCCTTCAGAAAGCAGAATCCAACTGATCCAACCCAAAAGTTTTAAGAAAATTATTTCATACAGTTAAAAATAGAATGCATATTCTCATATGCTTACAGATAAGACTGGTAAGTATAGTTGAATGCCAAAAATGTAGGATACTTATGAAGTAAAATCAACTCCTCAGTTTCCTAATTCCCAAGTCTACTTCATTGGTTACTCACAATGAATAAGAGTACCTTCCAAGCTTGTATTCCATAGAAATTCCTACCAAGTTCTCTGTATACTCTGTGTCTCAACATGAAATTCTCCCACAGATGCACTACCACCAGCTACAGACTAAGGTACTTGGTACTAAATATACTGAGTCATTAGAAAGAAAAGGACAGCAGCTGGATCAGGGAAAGGACAGATGGTACGTATAGTGCATAAGCATAGCACAGAGCCAGCTAGAGGAAAAAACTTTCATGAGTGAAGAAAAGGAAACAAGGAACTCAGCTTAAATTTTACCACAGAATTTACCTTGGGCAGGGATTCAGACTGAGATCCTTCATCTCCCCATCAGAGGAGTGAATACCTCAAACTTTGTGGGGTAGTTATCTGTGTATCAGAGGGAAAAGGAGATCACAAAGAATGAGGAGAAAAAGCCTGATTAAAACTTAGCTTTGAAGCTGACAGATCAACAGAGACTCGTAAAGAAAAACAAAAATAAATAAAATCTTTAGTCAAAACACAATAAATAAGTATTATAATGTGGAGGGAAAATAATCAAAACTCTCCAACCAAAAAAGAGATTCTGGAGATGTCCCAGAAATAATGGAATGTCAAAATGGTTCACAAAAAGAGAAATAAAATATAAAAGAAATAATCTTACAAATTAGAATTCTCAGGTCAAAACTAAAACCTCCCACAGTATATAGGATTTATAAGATACAATGAACAATCTCTGAAAAGTAGTAGAGGCTCCAAAAGAAAGAATAATAAATCTGGAATGTAGCTATCCAAAAGTAGAAAATAATTTGGCAAAGCAGAAGCAAAAGATCCTTGTTTTTTAAAACACATTATGTATTCTTTAAAGAGCATACTTGGTAAGAATAATCTAAGGATTACAGGACTGCTGTAATGAACATCACGATCAAAAACTCTAAATAAGATATTAAAACTTACTAATATAGAGAAGAAAGCACTGTTTTATCAAATTCATATATTACTTCCTGAGAATAATTTCACACTTCAAACAAAGTCACATTTTAAAAAATAATCAAGTTTTTTCTAAAATCCAGGCAAAAGAATTCAAATTTTAAAATACTACAAAATATTCAAATTGAATAATTCAGAATTACCTCACAGTTGTGAGAGATCAGAAAAGAGTTTAATAAGATGTTTCTAAAAAGGAAAGAAACTAAAGTTGAATTCTATAATAATATATCTTGCAAAGCTGACTCTGAACATTAATGAGGAAAAAATGTCCACAAAATGAAAAAGAAATTTGAGGCATGGACAGTAATCCCCATTGGTAAGCAACATATTTGATTTGCAAACATGCCAAATAAGAGAGAAAATAAGGTAAATACGTAAGTGAATACTAAATAATCAAATTCTCTTATGCTTATTCTGAAAGATTCTAAAATAACATGTTTATTCTGGAAATTTTTTTTAATGTGAATTGAACATTGAAAGAAAGTACTTCAACAAATTATCAAGAGTCACAAAGGAGGTATGAAATATCTGTTCTAGCCCTAAAGTTGGCCAGCACATCCATGTTTGTAGGTGTAGGTCATATTGGTAGCAAGCTAGTAGGAATAGAAATAGACTTCATGATATTTGACAGAAAATGAATCATACCATGTAACGCTATTTCCATTTGACATTGCATCCTTCATAAATAGATTTTTTTTACATCAATAAAAGAAAAGATAGGGTAAAAATCTACAAATAAAATAACATAAACATGAAATAGTAAAGGGAATTCAAACTTGTCACTCATAAACACTTGAAAATTATTTCAGATAAAACAGGTATCAGTAACTCCATGAGATAATATGAAATATTAGAACAAAGACAAAAGCCTTAAAAATATCAGAAAGTCTAATGATTGTTTTTCCTAAGGTTATCTCCTATCAAGAACATTTAACTGGGAGAGACAAATCAATGAAATAATGAATTATCAGATGCTGGGAAGGTGAATAGAATGCTGGACTTCATATCAGCAAATTCAAATTCTGCCTCAGACACTAACTAGTTTTGTAATTTTGGGCAAATCATTAGCTTCTCTCAGGCTTGGCTGCCCATTTGTAAAATGGGAACACCAATAATTTCTTGCCTCCCAAGGTAGTTATGAGGATAAAATAAAGTAATATGTAAAAAGCTTTGCAAACCTTAAAATATAAATTATTGCTCTTAATTAGTATCATTTCTGTAATTGTTTCTATGTGAAAACCTTGACCATAGAATATCCTAGATGGCTTCTAGGTCATGAAAAAAAATTGCTAAAGGAAAGAGTTCAAATACTAAAAAGTTACAATATCTGATAACTGCCTCCAAACAAAGAGAGGATAAGAAGGCAACAAATAAAGGCCCACAGTCAATTTTACTTATATATGGTTACGTATCACATTGTGGGAAAAATGAATCTTCATTGAAATAGGGTACTTCCAAGTACTCCTAATGATGTGACGAGAGCTGAGTGAATCTTTTAAAATGCATATATAATCCTTAACTCCTGATGGGCAGTTGTGGGACATTAGCCTGGACCCCTGCACAAGGTCAACTTTGTGGTAAAAGAAATTTAGAAAGTAAATTTATTTAAGTTATTGAAAAGGAAATTCAAAAGCCACTTAAATTCAAAGTAATTGAAAAAGATTCTACAATAACAAAGTGTTTGTATTTTAATAAATGGGAGAAAAACAAACATTTCTCTTCTGAACTCTACAAGTCATAGGATCTTATGGTTATTTTGAGAGTTAACTTGAGAAATATTGTAAAGTGCTTTGAAAACTTTAAAGCACTATAAAATGCTAGTTATTGTTATTATTAAATATAGAACAGAGGATCTGAGAGCTGTTTTGTTACGTTTTGATACTCTTAGAAGAAAAAGAGAAGGAAGGAAAAAGGAATGCATTATTGAAGAAAGAGGGAAGATGGGAATAGAATTTATTATTTCACATAATCATGGTGTTTGAGAAGAAGACTACATAAACACAGAGGAGGAGACAGGTAGCATATGAACTTTCATATGAACTGGACAAAAAAGCATTTAAACCATATACATGATACATATACAAAGTTTGATACAGAAATATATTAAACACTGGGGTATTAAGAGTTATAAGGGATATTTTCAGAGAGAGAACCTTCAAAAAACATTCCATATTTGGAATGTATGGCCTACACTGGGGTATAAAAAATAAAAGGGTAAGAACCCATCATCTGAAATTGAAGTAGAGAAAAAGAAAAGACATAGAGGAGTGGAACCAGATTGCATCAAATATATAATTATCTTCTCTCTACATCTTATTGCAAATAGGGAAGAGGGAGTAAAAAAAAATGTAAAAGGATAGGGATAGAGAAAGCTGCCCAGTTAATCATAACGGTTAATGTGATTAGGATAAATGCACACATAAAACAGAAAAGGATAGGAGGTAAAAGTATGAAAAAGAAGAATGCAACTGTATATTGTCCACAGGAAATACATTTAAAATAGAAAGCTCCACACAATTTAACCAAGGGGCTAACGTGAAATCTATTATGCTTCAGATGAATCCAGAAAAGCAAGATTAGAAAACATCTCAGATCTTGATTAAAGAGAGAAACATTGAAACTACATTATGCTTAAGAATATATAGATAGTGAATAAATACATGTTTATATACTTAATGAAATTGTATTGAAAATAAAGGAGCCTTCCTCCTTTTCTTCTCCTGATATAAGTAAGACTGCCAGCAGAACTCTTAGATCATCCTTTTAATCCAGTTTATTACCATCTTATATCATTCTGTTATTTGATAACATCTTTTATTGCAATTTTTTGGCATTCCTGATGCTTATATGTTGTAGTTGTTCACATCAGCCATGTGCTTCTCCATTGGCCTCTGAGAGATGATGCTCTGAGAGATTTTTAATTTTTTAGACTTTTGCATTTCATGTTGGTACAATTGGGTGTTGTTGTTTTTTTTTGTTGTTGTTGTTGTTGTTTTTTTTTGTTTTTTTTTTTTAAGTTGGTCTTTGCTTTCATGGGAAGTTTGTGGTCATTGAGAGGAGCTTTTCTGAAGGTAATCTGTACTGTTCTCCTTTTCCATTGACTTCAATTAGTCATCAAGCTAAACTGAGCAAGATAGATATTTTTCAACATATTCAATGGAATATTCATCTAAATGTGTTTTGAAGTCTGGACAATAGAGATTCTTTGTTTAGTTAGTCTTTCTGATGACCACGTTAAACTACAGGAAGTCCTGCAGTATTTTAGTGTTTAATGCAGTCAACACAGTTATATATGTGTAGTTATGGAAAACATTTCCATATAAATTGTTTTTTTTTTGTTTGTTTGTTTTGTTTTGTTTTTTGGGGTTTTTTTGTTTTTTGTTTTTTTTTACAAGAAATCTCAAATATTAAGGGGGGAAAACAAAAGGAAGAAAGTGAAAAATAGCATGCTTCAGTCTGTATTTCAAGCAATATCAGTTCTTTCTTTGGAGGCATAGAGTATGCTTCATCATTACTTTTTAGGGATTGTCTTGGTTCATAGTATTGCTGGAAATAGCCAAGTTAACAGTTCTCATCAAACAATATTGCTATTACTATGTATAGAATTCTTCTAGTTCCATTTACTTCATTATACATCAATTCATGTAAGTCTTTCCAAGTTTTGCTGAAATCATCTGGTTATTTTATATAGCACAATAATATTCTATTACAGTCATATACCTCAGCTTATTGACCATTCCTCAATTGAAAGACATAATTTGATGACCAGTTCTTAACCATTACAAAAAGAGTTGCTATAAATATTTTTGACCAAGTAGGTTCTTTTTCCTTTATTTTGGGATGTCTTTGGGATATAGACATGGTAGTAGTTTTGCTTGATCAACAGGTATGCAGTTTTATAGCTCTTTGGACTTAGTTCCAGATTGTTCTTCAGATTGGTTGGATCAGTTCACAACTCCACCAACAGTGCATCAGTGTCCCAGTTTTCCCTCTTCCCCTCCAACATCCAATATTTTACTGTTTTGTCATTCTGATACATGTGAAGTGGTACCTCAGAATTGTTTTGATTTCTATTTCTCTGATCAGTAATGATTTAGAACATTTTTAAAAATGACTTTGGAAGGGGCAGCTAGGTGGCGCAGTGGATAGATCACCAGCCTTGAATTCAGGAGGACCCAAGTTCAAATCTGGTCTCAGACACTTAACACTTCCTAGCTGTGTGACCCTGGGCAAGTCACTTAACCCCAGCCTCAGAAAAAACAAATAAATAAATAAATAAAAATGACTTTGGATAGCTTTGATTTCTTTCTTTGAAAACTTCCTATTCCTATTCTTTGATCATTTGTTAATTTGGGAATGGCTAATATTTTTATAAATTTGACTGAGTTCTCTCTATATTTGAGAAAAAAATTTTATCAAACATAATTATTGCAATTTTTGCCATTTTCTGGTTTTTGTTTTTGTTTTTAGTTATCTAATTTACCTTTTGTAATGTTCTCTATCTTCTTTGATTCTAAATTATTTTCTTATCCGTAAGTCTGAGAGATAAACTATTCCATGCTCCCTTAATTTACTTATGGTATCACTATATAATTTATGTGTAAATTTTATGTGTAAGTCATTTTGACTTTATCTTAATATACAACATGAAATGTTTTATTAAATTGATTTGGCCTATCCATGAGCAGTTGGTACTTTTCTAGTTGTCTAGATATGATTTTTATTTGTGTGAAAAGTATTTTAGAGTTGTGTTCATATAGTTTCTGAGTTTGTCTTGATAGGTAGACTACTAAGTATTTTATATTGTCTACAGTTATTTTAAATGGGATTTCTCTTTCTAACTCATAATAAATAGAAATGCTGATGATTTGTGTGGGTTTATTTTATATCCTGAAGCTTTGTTAAAATTTTTGTTAATAATTTCATGTAATTTTTAGTTGATTGTCTACAATTTTCTAAGTATACCATCATATTATCTGCAAAGCATGATGTTGTTTCTTCATTGCCTATTTTAATTTATTTGATTTGTCTTTCTTCTGTTATTACCATACTTACCATTAAATATTAAATAGAGGGGATAATGAGCATCCTTGCTTCACCCCATTATTAATCCATTTAAAAATTAAAGTAGAAAGAATTTAAAATTGCATTTAATTAAGTGTATGAGATAAAAAGAGCAAATAAATATGGAAGCAAGTGAGAGAGACTGGACATCTTATGAACTTAACTTTTATCCAAATTGGGCAAAGAAGATTGGAACACATACATTTATCAAAGAAGTCAAAATTCCATTGAGAAATAGAAGATGAGAAGGAAGTCATTTTAAAAGTGAGAATAAAGTCTGGGAGAAAGTAGTCATAAGTAAAACATTTCAAATTTGGGTCAAGGATCCTAAAAGAACAACTTAAAAAAAGGAAAAAATTGCTAGACCAAGCAAATTACAATTTGAGCTAGATAAAGAATAGAGAAGCAAAAGAATAGGGTCAAACTACTTACATTACTTGTTTTTTTAACACTGTCTTTAAAAAATGAAAAGGTAGGGGTGATAAAGTATAAGCGGGATACAATTAAGGGGAAAATATAATTAATGCATATGGAATGAACTCACCCATTTTTTTAAAAGAAGGTAGCAAAATAGTAGGATTTAAGAGTACGTTATGTACAAGAAGCAAATTTGAAACAAAAATCTGCATAGTTTAAATGTATAGTTGAAACAATTTATCACTTGGGTAAATTAAAAAATGAGGGATAGCAATCATACTCTCAGTTGTGACAATAATAAAAATTGGCATAAATAGAAAAAAAGATGAGAAGCCATTATGATTAAAGGTAACAAAGATAATGAAATATCAATATTTAAACTATATGTGCCATATCATCTAAGTCTAAGGGAAATCTAATCAAATTATAGCAAGAAAATCAGCAGCATCAAAGTTCATTTCTAACTTTATCTTTTCTTTGTATTCTACACATGCCCTCCATTTCAACTAACTTCTGCACTTTCTTGATTATATGCCTATCTGTCCAAATCATCTCCATCATTCAGGGCCCAACTCGAGTCTTCCCTCTGGCAGAAGCACTCATGTTTACCTACTATGGTTGTTCCTTCCTATTAACTTACTGTTCTTGGATATTTAGTGATGCTTTTCCTCATGACATCTTGTTTTTCCCCATTTAATTCTTAGGCTCTTAAGGGATACATTTTTATGAGTGTCATATTCCTTACTACATCATGAATTGCAGAAGATAGAGGAGCATGTGCCCTGCTTTCTTTGAATCCTCTAAGATTTCTTAACTGTTTTGATTGTGCACCTTCATTAATTTTTTTAAAATGAGCATGAGCTTAAAATGTGTATAGATTTATTTAAAAATTATACTATGTGCTGTCTTTCTAATAATTGTACACATTATAAAACTTAAACAATAACAAACTGAAATGAGGAACTAGTGATAAAATAATATTAAAAGGAGACTCATCAGATTTCTGAATAAGATAGGAATATGGACAGATAAATGGTGTAAGGAAATCACTGACATTTGTGTGGAGGATTGCAGTGGAAAGAGACTTAAGGTAAGGAGAACAATTAGGAGATTATTACAGTTCAGGCAAAAGATGATATTGATCTAAGTGGTGGATTTGTGAGTAGTGAAAAGAGAACGGAGTAAGAGATGTGAAGATAGAACTCAAAAGATTTAGTAAGTGGGTCATGAATACATATATAGTAATACAGTAGGGGAGACAAAAGAAAAAAATAAAAATGGGTAATTTAGGATATTTAAAGAAGAGTGACCGACCATTCATAAGGAATGTCAATGCTGTCAGATGCTACAGATAAGTTAGGAAATTTTTATGAATATTGAGAAGGGTATTAGATTTGGTCATTTAAAAAATCATTAGTAAGGCAACTAGGTGATACAGTGGATAGAGCACCATCCCTGGGGATAGAGGGACCTGAGTTCAAATGCAGCCTCAGATACATGACACTTATTAGCTGGATGATCCTGAGCAAGTTAGTTTCAGAGAGACAGAGCAAGAGGGAAGTGGGGAGAGGGAGAAGGGGAAGAAGAGATGAAGAGCAAATTAGTAAGTTTAGAAGGAATCGTTTCAATTAAGTAATGAAGTTGGAAGTCATATTGTAAAAGTTTTAGGAAAAAGAGTACAGATTAATAGGGTCTGTTAAAAGTTGCCTAAAAATGGAGAGTGAATACTAGTGATATTGAATAAAGATACTCTCTTAAGCAAATTTGCTTAAAAGAATAAGAGGCAACAAATTGAGGATATGTATGAGTTTTGAAACATCTGCTATAGAAACGGGGATAGAGAACCAATTATGGTAGAGTAGAATAAAATGCCTTGTTTCAGTGAGGGTATAGCTATGGTTACATGGCATAAATTTTTAGCTATTCTTGTGTTCTGAGAAGTTGTGAGTGGCAGTAAGATAAGGGAGCAAGGAAATTGAAAACAGAAGATCATAGGATCAGAGATTTAGAACTAGAGAAAGCTTCAGAATCCATCAGGTCATAACTTCTTATTATATCTTAGAAGTGAATAAGCCAAAGCACAAAGAGCTTAAGGTTCTTTGCCCAAAATCTCATGAGACAAGTATAGTGCATGTATAGAAGATAGGATATGATTCCAGGTCTTTTGACTCCAGAGTCAGTGCTCTTTCCACAGTAGGTTCACTAAAAGGTCAAGATTAGGGAACAAAGGAGATCATAGTCAGAATAGAAGTTTTGACTAGTGAAAGAGCTGAGTAAAGAGTTTGGATGTCACAATGTGAACAGAAAATGGATTTTGAATTGTGTGATAAGACTGTTGTTGTATATTAAGGGAAATTGGATGCTTTTTTAAAAAATTAATTTTATAATTATAACTTTTTTTTTGACAGTACATATGCATGGGTAATTTTTTACAACATTATCCCTTGCACTCACTTCTGTTCCGAAATTTCCCCTCCTTCCCTCCACCCCCTCCCTTAGATGTCAGGCAGTTCCATACATGTTAAATATGTTATAGTATATCCTAGAGAGAATATATGTGTGCAGAACTGAATTTCTTATTGTACAGGAAGAATTGGATTCAGAATGTAAAGATAACCTGGGATAAAAAACCAAAAATGCAAACAGTTTACACTCATTTCCCAGTGTTCCTTCTCTGGGTGTAGCTGATTCTGTCCCTCATTGATCAATTGGAGCTGAATTAGATCTTCTCTTTGTTGAAGATATCCACTTCCATCAAAATACATCCTCATACAGTATTGTTTGCATTTGTTTTGTTTGTACAAAAGCTTTTTAATTTGATATAATCAAAATTTTCTATTTTGTGATCAATAATGATCTCTAGTTCTCCTTTGGTCACAAATTCCTTCCTCCTCCACAAGTCTGAGAGGTAAACTATCCTATGTTCCTCTAATTTATCATGGACCCATTTTGATCTTATCTTGGTATGTGGTGTTAAGTGTGGGTCAATTGGATGCTCTTGAATGGAGGAATAGAAAATTTTCTCTTTATACATGCACAATTAAGGTTGTGACCATCGCTATTCATGAATGATGTAGAGTGGAGTATTTTAAAGGCCTGGAAGGGGACATCCACTAGTATGATGGCACAGGTTCTGATGAGGAAATGGATAAAATGGAATGCTGAATGATGGAAGTAAAGGAGAAAGTCTGGTCCAAAGGGGGGGAACAAGTAGCATTTTAACTATTCCACCCAAATCCCTCTGAATACTAGGGGGGGAAATATAATTTAAAAGTAAGGGAAAATTTTTAATGTTTTTATAAAGAAAATGTGTATAAAAGATCTAATATTTCCATAGAGTCAATTCTACTTTAGTATTAATAATATTTTAATATGACATTATAGTATATTATATGATCACAGTAAAACAACTTGTTAAGTAACTAGATTACATTTGGATAAATCATTTTACCCAATTGCAGTGCATGTGCTAAAGTATGGGCAAGAAATTTGGTTGTATTTATTTTCTGATTTGCAAATGTGAGCAACTTTTCTCAAATCCACATTTCTCACCACAAAAGTTAAACACAACATGAAATTATTTACTATTCCAATTGCTCACTAATGTTTATGTTAAAAGAATCTTTTCACATAAAATTTCTTGGTACATCAACATTAATTTGTTGATCTCTTGGGATTTTTATAGTATTTGGCTTTCTTTTTGTATTCCTCAATGAATTTTCTTAAATACTTTAGTAAAAATATGTGATAAGGGACATTTCATGTATAATACTTTCCCCAGAGAGCTTTAACTGTTTTGACTATCCCAGGATCATACCACCAGTAGTTACTTTGATTTCAAAAATAAGCAAACCAGTTGTCTTTAATCTCATACATGGTATCATTAATGCCTTATTGCTTATCCAACATATTACATTCTGTGATTTGAATTTCCAATTTTAATGTTATGTTTTTGTGAAGCATCTTACTGTAGCAAAATGGAATTGTAATTCTCTGCCTCTACAATATATTAGCTCAAATTGAACATTTATTTTGAATATCATAAAACGTCCCCAAAAGTACAGTAAGAGACTGAAGCAATATTGAAAATATTCTGAAATGTGATTCAAACTGTGAACCTGCTAATCCAAGTAACTTCACTTCAAGCTCCATAGCTCCTCTACAGAATCGTCTTGTCTTTGAAATTAGTTGTAATTCTAATATGCAAGGGAGGTAGGAGTCAGTGATAAGCAGGAAAAATAATATTAGCCTTTTAAAGATTAGGTCTGTTTCAGTGGATATAAATGTTAGAAACCAAGAAGTAAATGACAGAGATCCAGAAAGCAAAAGGTTCCTGTATTATTTCAACCTAGTTTGCCACCTTAGCTCCTAATAAACAGATAGTAGAGTTCATCTTAGCATTTTCCTGTATTGATTACCTTAATTAAGGAAAGATTCACTTGTTCTTAGTGCAAGTTTATCTCGAACTGGTACTGCTGCTGTTTATATTTGATAATTATAAATGGAATGATGAAATTGCATAAACTGATGAATGTTTCACAAATATTTAAAGACAACTATTCTGAATATTTTGTAAGTCTTGTATTTTTGTTGAAAGGTTCCTAAATAGAAAAATATTTTGTTGTATACCTCCAAGTGTGGGTGAGACAGAGTTTAAGAGAGTAGGTGTGAATTTTGGGGTGAAGTGTGATCTTGATTTATACTTTTTAGGTAAATTCCTGAAAAGTTTTACATAAACCAAAAAATGTATATTTCAGATCAAAGACTTAACTAATAAAACCAAAGTTTATTCACATTCATCCCCCTCCATTATTGTCTTTCTTTAATCCACAGAGTTGTTTCCAAATATAGCTAAACATTCCCTTTAGACTTCTAAAGACATTTCATTTTTTTCCCCCTTTTTAATTAAAAATTCCTGATAAGATTTCTTATCAGTCAACCTATGACTTTCCTTTTCCTACTAAAGACCCCTCAGGCCAGAGACATCCTTCTCTCTGAAGTTCTTCTATTTTAAGGTATTAGCAAAAGAAAGAAAATAGTCCTATCCTGAGTTGCATAATTTGGATGTGGTTTTTAGCATTCCCATTTAAGCCCAAAATGAGTTCACAAAGAGACAATATTTATAAATAGGATTCTGCTTCAGCTATGATAGATATATCAAGATTCAGAGCAGTTTGAAATCAGTGAGATCAATAATCATTTGAAGGATTGCCCTAATTAATATTGGCTGAAGTGTTAATTGGTCTAAGTGATGTGGGAAAATTTGGGATTGGATGAGAAGAGTCTCTAAACTATTAGCACCTTTTCCCCTAATGCCATCATCAATTGAATATGTGTTCTGAGGAGATCCCATAGGTTACAAAATTTTAACTGCATTATTTATGGTCACAGACAACACAACTAGAGTTTATTAAGTCTTATGTGCCCGGCTCCAGAGATATAGATAAAAAAGTGAACTGCCCTCAAGAACTTTATAACCTGTGAGCAAACAGCTGTAAAATGGGTGCCCATCAGTTGGCATATTGCTAAAACAAGCATAATATATTAATACAATAGAATATTATTTTACCACAAAGAACAAGAAACATGAGGATTTCAGAGAAACTGGAAGATCATAAGTGCTCAAATTCTGAGTAGATAAAGCAGAACCAAAGGAATAATATATGCAAATGACTAATATAAAATAAAGTAATACAATCACATTAACATGTTTTCTTCCTTGGGAGTGGCAGCTTTAATCCAATAAGAAATCTAATTGTTGTTCTTGAATTAAAATACCTATTCTCTATACAGGATATTAGATAAAAACTAAGTAGACCTTTCTATCAAGAAGTTTATATTCTATCATGGAAAACCTAGTGCATATGCAGGATTGGGAAAGTGGGTATTTTTTATGTTGTATATACTGCTAGGTGATTACTATGTCTTGAGTTTTGTGCAGTTTTTTCTGTTATGACCATTTGATAGGTGAGGCAAAATATTGGGAACTAATTGAGATGTTAGAAACAAGGCATCAATAAAAGTTTTTTTTTTTTTTTTAAGTCAATGAACAATACATATAGCTTAGACTAGCTGGGCACATAATTTAACGGGAGCAACAAGTAAAGCTGGGAAATTATAGTGATTTCAAAGATCCCAGACTGCTCACTACCACAAAATTCCATTTTTTTTAGTCCACTTTTTTCCCACCACATTCTGAAAAAGTCAAAGTCGATGACTCAAAGTAGAATAAAAAGTAAATGGTAAGTATTAGTATGTTTCAACATATTGCTCATGATGATTCACATTGAAAAAAATATTGTAAAAATAATTAAAATATGTTATCAGAAAAACTATTCATTTAGCAAGAATGAGTAACAACAGGTGGACTTTCCAAATTTTTTATTAATACTCATGAAATATTAAGGAACCAGAAATGTACATTGGGTGGCTCTTTAATGGAAAAAACTTTACTAAGAGTCTTATAGGAGGAACTCTTCCATGCCTTCATGGTTGTTTCATTTTTCCCTTGGGTTTAGCTAGAGGTTATTAATACTTTTTTTTTTTTTTTTAAATTTTGTTTTGGGAGCACAGGCACTCTCTAGTTTCTCCCTTCGTTTAACTAGCTGTTTCTCTTTTCCTTCTTCTATTTCTGAAACATTAGCTTTTATCCAGCAGTTCTTAAAGTGATGAATAAGTTAAGGATTCATGTCTCAACCAGTTAGAATTCAACTCAGAGCTTATTATTCTGACCAATGGTAATTCCATGAATTATAAGAAAGAGAATTTCTTTTTATGACAGCTTTTAGTTTTATTTGAGAACAGCTGATATACAAACATTTGCAAATATATACAACCTAGCTTTATTTTTTATGAACTTTCTTAGTGGATGAAAATAAATATTATTTAATGTTTCACATTATCAATTTTTTTTTCTCAAATGATCATAAACAAAAAAAAAAGTTTGATAAAGGAATCTAATTGGGAAGGCATCAAATGAAACCAATTCTTCAGATTAGATTCTTTCTTTTATTAGGGACCCAGACATACAAAATGTTTGTTGTTTTGCCTTTTCAACCAAGGAGAGAGAATGGGAACATGATAAAATTTGATAACATGATAAAACACTATGAATTCCATATTGCCCATCTCCCTTTTCAAGAGATAGGAAGATTTAGAGAAATCTAATCACAAGCAGCAGTGCTACTGTCTCCTAGTAGCCTTTAACAATTGATTTTCAATTCTAAATTAATATTATTTGTCTTTAGAGGTGCTTCCTTGGAGGCATCATCATAAAATTTGCAACCAGTTAGAAATTAAAGCTTTATTTAGCCAGATATGTGTCAGTGTTATTAGATATTAGTCAGATATAAGTTACTTTCTCAGTGTAGCATGTGTTACAAAATAATTAGTATACTTCAACTTCTATAGGCTATATAAAGATTTTATTTTTTCTGTTTAGGTCCTGGGAACACCAACACGAGAGCAAATTCGAGAAATGAATCCAAACTACACTGAATTCAAATTTCCTCAGATTAAGGCACATCCTTGGACTAAGGTGAGTTTAAATGAGTGGAATGAGTAAGGCATAAAAGCCAGAATTACACTAAATGGTATTAGTTTAAAATTTACTTTTCCTTGAATTTTAAACAAAACCAATTCAAAGCCTAATAATTAAATACAAGGTATTATAGCAATTCAATTGAGTGTTCATAGTATGAACCCGTTTTGATTGCTTTTATAAAGACATTTACTATTCCAAATGTGTTTTTACAAGGTCATAGTGACACGCTTATATCAGTAGCCTATAATAAAGTTTGGAAAGGTACAAGATCTTGTGTGAGTTATAATGACCATTTTGAGCCCTAAAGGCTTTTTTCTTTTACTTATGTGGTAAATATTACCACAAAGACAGCATGCTTTTTTTTTTTTTTTTTTTTTTTTTTCAATTCAATGGTCTTACTATTGAAAATTATCCTTTAAAGTTATATGTTCTTTCTTTCAACTACTTTACCCCACCCCTACCCTCTCTGGTTTCTTTCTCCTTGGTGCTCTGGGGCAAAAATCATTAAAGAATATCATACATTGAATGATCTAAAATGATCTTAGAAATCAGCTATTTCAGTTCCCTTGTTTGTACCTTTGCATAAGTACAAACAACCAGAGAAGTTGTGTTTTCTAAGACCACAGCTACTTATTGAAAGAGTGCAGCTTAGGATCTAAGTCTCCTTATTCAGTCAGTACCTTCTCTGCTCTGTCTTATTTGCTGTCTCATGTCTCGTTGCATTCTTTCTAAAAGAATCAGAGATAATCACTCTAACACTTTGAAAAAATTGTAATGACAAATACTGTTTATAAATCCAGTTATGCTGAAAACAAAATGATTTGAGTTCACGGACATCTGGATCTTCATTTATATAGGCTACAATAACTTCCCAGCACTTAAGAAAATCTGCTCATGTTGCTAGGTGGGCTTTTTCCTCCCTAATTTAAGTCCATGTACCTTACAATATTTTAATCTTAGTTTAAAGATATAGTTGACATAACGAGATAAAAACTTGAATATATTCCTAATTTGTTTATTTCTTCTGAGAGTGTGTAATAACTAATACCTGAAGTCAAATATACTTTATTCTTCCACCCTACTCATTATTCCATTTCTAGTTTAAGTAGTTAGAAAATCTAGAGCACCTTGAGATTATATCAGTTTGAGGGACTATATTGAAATTCATTTCCCAGGACTCCTCAAATCTACCTTAGAACATGCAGAAACAGTACTGAGTCTCTGAAGAATCATTCAGATCAAGGGTGTGTCCTAAGACTACACCAGACTTATCCTTGTATTAAGTCATATTCTTAGAACTCATTTTAATTTAATCCAAGATTGTAAACAGGCAAGGTGAGATCTTTGCTACACTTGAAAAGGGGGGGAGGGAGGATTTTTGATAGAGAAATTTTCAGAATATTTGTAATTTCAACATTTTATCAAAAATGTTACCAAAGGTTTTATATATCATATTTTCAGATAGCTAGAAATAGTTTTTTTGTCATTTCAAATCTTTTGGGATGATATAATTTATAAGCTTAGAGTGGAATACAGTAATATGCATAGCTGATAATTATATGGTGCTTATGGTTTACAAAGTGCTTTCCTCACAGTAATCCTTTCCACTTGAAAGGAGGCCTGTCTGTGATAGAGTGATGCTAAGATCTCTCCTTGACCCTTTGCTGTTTAACATTTTTATCAGTGATTAGGATAAAAGCACAAATAGCATGCTCATCAGGTTTGCAAATAACTCAGAAATAAAGTTAACTCTCTGTGGGTGACTCAGGATTCAAAAAGATCCATTTGGCTAGAACAAAAGGAACTGGGAATAATATGTAGTCTAGAGAATAGGTCAGCTCAAGTGCAGCTTTATACTTGAGGCCTTTCTTATCCCCTACTCCACATGCTTCTACCTTCCTCATCTTCATCCTTAAATTAAATTGTATTTATTTTCATATATATATATATATATATATACATTTATATGTACATATTGTCTCTTCCTCTAGCCTAGAGGACAAAAACTGTTTCATGTTTACATTTGCATCCTCAGTGCCCAACATATAGGTCCTAATTTAATTGATACCACAAATGAATGTCTTCTTCAGGCGGAAGGACTGTCATGGGGAAAGAAATTAGATTTTTACTAATTTGGCCCTAGAAAAAAAAGCTGAAGAACAGTAGTAGGATTTATAGAGATAAACATTTGGACTCTATGTAAGGGGAAATCTTCCTAAGAATGATAACCATCCAAAAAGAGAGTGTGAATTATTCCAGGATATTTTAAGTTATTTCACTACAGAACTTCAAGAAAAGTCAATAAACAACTATTGTGCCACAGAGTATTCTTGGTTAAGTATGGTTAAAATCACATGGCAGGGTATGGATATCCATGCATTCTCTTCTCACCCTGAGAGTCTTTGAAGGAAATTATACAAGTATTATTCTCATAAAACAAATATAACCACTGGGTTCCAGTATCCAAGTTGTGTAAATTATTTGCAGAAGCAAGATTTGAACCTAAATCTTCAACACTAGTGTTCCTAACATAACCTTATACAGCTTCTGGTATCCATTAGAATGGATCTGGGCAAGTCTTTCAGAATTTCATACAATTGTAATAGCAAAAAGATGATGACAAATTTAAATACTTTTAATATATCCCTTAAGATTCCTAAGTGTTTTTATTTTTATTTTTTTCTGTTTTCTTGTACCACTAGATAACCATAACTAGAAATTTGGGTCAGCATTATTATGATTGAAGCAGTTTTGCTTTCACTAGAGTTGTTTTTATTCAGTTTATACCAGCACAGTGTTAAATATGTGAGGGCTAGCTTATTTTATAAGTGTACATTTAAAATTAGATGTGTATACCTAAGTGGCTTAGTATTCTAGTGTTGGAGTATACTATGATCTCCAAAATAACAACTAGTATTTTGAGGGAGTTGGTACAGATAAAGGATTAAGAGAAAAAAAGTATATGGAAATAACTATAGGTAGAGGAAATTAGGAATGATAGAGATCAAAGGACCAAAAAACAGTAGAATGAGTTCTGCTTATTATATTGCTAAATCCCTTGAGGTTTTTAAATCTAATGCTGACATATAGAAGAGAAATTTCTACTTAATCTATCCTGGTTTCGATGTCATTTATGATTATTAAGGATATAGGACATCTATAGAGATACTTCCAGTTTTTGTACTCAATTAAGAAAAAAAATTTTAAGGGATTTTTTTAAAAGCTAATAAACATTAAGCACTTACTCCATGTTAAGATCTGTGCTAACCACTAGGGATGCAATATAAGGCAAAAAATAGTCAGTGGTTATCTAATTATAAGCAGTAGGAATAAAAGTAAGGGCTAAGAATTTCACTCTGCTGCAAAAGAAAAGAAGCTTATGATTGTACCAAGGAAGCATCATGAATAATAGAATTTTCCTGAGGTTCCTTCCCAAGATTCTAAAATCAAGAGTTTTTTAAACCTGGAAGAAAAGGGAAAAAAAAAAAAAAAAACACCACCACCAGGATCTTACTGTTCAAGATGATGTTCCTTTGGAGAATGGAAGGGAAGGTTAATAGGGCATTGCAAGCAAAGAGAAGATCAAAAATGAAGTTAGAAGAAAAAAAGAAAGGAATACTTTGCTAGGTTTTACAGCTACAAATATTAAACAGTCCCTGCCTTCACAAGCTTCCATTATAGTGCTAGGATCTCTCACTTCTCTAAAATGATGGTAATAATTATTATACCTTCTTTATAGATTTTTGCATGGATAATTATTTTTAAAAATACAAAAATACCATTCATATGTGAAATGATAATACTATTCTATATAATTTTGTATTATAGAGTAAGAAAATACTGTGAATAGTATCACACTAGCAGTCATTATGTTTAGATTTTTGCCCTGGTTCTGATTTTGTGACATCTTGTCAAAGCAAATAGGATGATAAATCACTACTTTCACTTCCCTTTTTTTTTTTTTTTTTTTTTTTTTTTTTTTTTTTTCCTGCTCAGTTTATCCAATTCCCTTGTTCTACCAACTATACCATTGGAAAGTTGTTAGCGTGATGGTGTCTTCAGAAATCTAGGGGATTAAATAGGAGAGAAATCAGGATT
The DNA here is from genome assembly GCF_048593235.1 of Sminthopsis crassicaudata. Classification (NCBI taxonomy): domain Eukaryota; kingdom Metazoa; phylum Chordata; class Mammalia; order Dasyuromorphia; family Dasyuridae; genus Sminthopsis; species Sminthopsis crassicaudata. The sequence continues at coordinate 327,531,828 of NC_133619.1, read as the reverse complement.
TTTATTAACTAAAAAATTGTGGTAGAAGTCTTGCCACCTTTATTTACCTTTGCCATCCAATATTCAACCTATTATGTGGCTTGGAAAATCAGTAAATTTTTCCATCCCTTTTCTAGAACATGGACATTTGATTGAACCTATCATTAGTTGACCCTAGTATTTCTTTTGTATTTTCACATTGTTTATGTATGTACTTCATTTTTCCTTGGGGGGAGGAGGGCATGTTGAAAAACTCAATGTTTTTATTATTTAGAAGCAGAAATTTATGTTTTCTGCTTAAAAATCTCTACAGAATGTTTATATAAAACCCTATAGCTCCCAAGTTGAAAAAGTAATGTTTTAATGCTCTTTATTTGTTTCACTGGAAAAATTCTAAAAAGGGAAGCAAGGATATACATTGGAGTAGTTAGGAAAGACTTTTGTGTAGGAAGTGGCAAATAGACATGATCTTTGAATGATTTTTGAGGCTGGAATTGGTAAAGTGGAATTGGAAGAGAATTCTAGCAAAACTATAGAACTAGGAATGAAAATGACTCATGTGTAAGCTACATAAATGAGAGATTCCTTTAATTAAAAGAGTGAGGGGTTGAAATAGGGGACTGGTTGAAAAGGAGAATCTAGATTTTTTTTTCCCCTCAATAGTATTTTTTTTTCAATTACATGTAAAGGTGGTTTTCAGAATTCATTTTTGTAACATTTTATGTTCCAATGTTTTTCCTCTCTCCTTCCCTTACCATCCCCCTTCACAAGACAATAAATAATCTTATATAGGTTATAGATGTATATTCCTTTTAAATATATGTATATATTTGTCAGTATTGTTCAAGAAAGATCATGGCAAAAGGAAAAACCGGGAGAAAAAGACAAACAAAAAAATTTTCCATAGTTCTCTCTCTAGATGTGCTTGGCATTTTCCATCCCAAATCTATTGAAATTGTTTTAAAGTGAACTGTATTGTTGAGAAGAATTAAGTCTGTCATAGCTAATCCATCACACAGTTTTGCTGTTTCTATGTACAGTGTTCTCCTGGTTCTGCTTGCTTCACTCAGCATCAGTTCATGTCATTCTTTTCAGGCTTTTCTAAAATCAGGCTTTTCATTTTGTTTATAGAACATATGAGTATTCCATTACATTCATATAACATAACTTATTCACCCATACCCCAATTGATAAGCATCTACTCAATTTCTGATTTCTTGCAAAAAGAGTTTCTACAAACATTATTGTAATATGTAGGTTCTTTTTCTTCTTTTATGTTCTCTTTGAGATGTAGACCCAGTAGTACATTTAATGTCTACATTAAATGTAGTAGTACATATGTGTATTCCTAAATAGTTTAGTATTCTAGTGTTGTAGTATACTATGATCTCCAGAGCAACAACTAGTATTTTGAGGGAGCAGGTATAAATAAGGGATTAAGAGAAAAAAGTATATGGAAAGGGTTGGATCAAAGGGTATGCATGATTTTATAGCCCTTTGGTCATTGCTCCAAATTGCTCTCCAGAATGAAGTGATCTAGACTTTAAAAGACTGTTAAAACAGCATCATTCTTTTGAACTTGATCTGATACGCAATAAAATTCTTAAGTAGAGTAGCTCCACAATAAAAGAATTAGTTGAGTGTAGGATGAATGAAGTAATGAGAGGGTTTGCTCAAATAACTATAGAAAGTGGTGATTGGTATTCATTTACTGACTCAAAAAAGATGCCCTTTTAAAAAGAGAACATGGGTAATTATATGTAGGCGGGGGAGTATCCAGCAAGTCATAAATACATGCTAAATTTAGCATAAGACCACTAAAAAAGGCTTTGAGAAAAACAGTCAAAATTATCATAAAATAATTCTTTTTCTATTTACTTCTCTATTCATTTTTACAGGTTTCCTAGTTTCAGTAATAACATTTTTTTCAGTAGGTAGCAGAGCCAATCAATTTCCATTAAGTGATTTACTATCTAAAGATCAAAGCATTCTTAAAAATTATGTGTTTCTTATCATATTCTGATAGATTTAACATCTTTGAACATCTATTTTCTTTTATCCTACCAGGCCTATTAAAACACTCATCAGAAATATGATGATCTCTTGTTTTTGAATGTTCTTGAGTTTTTATTCCCACAAATAAAACTATAATAAAAATTTTAATATTCACAAATATACACACATTTGTTTTTCTCATTTTGCTTTGTTAAAGCAATGAATTCAGACTTAAACTTGTATTTTTATAATTTACATAGAAATTCAGAGTCAGAAGTTTTTTAAAGAATTTTTTATCTATAATTGCCTTCCTCCCCCCCCCCCCCCCCCATTTAGATTGCTAAGATAGTACCAAGAAAAATTATGGCTGAATAAGGAGGTAATGGACCAGTCTTAAAGCAAGAGAAGGGGATAATTAATTAAGAGGACAGCCTGTATTTATGTTCATAAAGCATTAAAAAGACTTGAAGGCTTTCTACACATTGGATAGATTTTCTCTGGAGACATATGAAACAACATGAAAAAGAATAAGAATGAGAAGATATGAATGGGTTAAAACCTGTATTAAAAGAGCAAGTATTCACTCATGGATCCGTTGAAATTTGAATTTATAGTCAGATTGATGAAAATAGAAGACAGTGTCAGTAAATAATAGTTAACCTTTATAGAGCTCTTCAGTATTCAAAAAAACATTTAACATGCATTATCTTATTTAATATACCTTTTTTATAAACAGATATCATGATAGAGAGATTGAATAATTTACCCAAAGTAAATATAGATGGTTTGTGAAGAGCCTCATTCACTCTGTTAGATAAAAATTGGTCATTGTAGCCTCCAATTACTTAGCAGTGGTGTTTGGCTAAGTCACAGTTAAGCTGAAAGAACAAAAAAAGTTGTAGTTTTCTGTATACCTATGATAACTTTAAAATTTAACAAAAGTACACATGATGGGAAGTGAGTGAATAGCATACTGGGTAGAGTGCCAGGCCTGAAATTAGGAAAACTAATCTTTCTGAGTTCAAACCTGGCCTCAGATAATTAACTGTGTGATCCCAAGAAGCCACTTAACCCTGATTGCCTCAGCCTTCCTCATCTGTAAAAATGAGCTGGAGAAGGAAATGGCAAACCACTCCCAAGAAAATTCCACTTGGTCATGAAGAATCAGACATAACTGAAATGACTGAATAACATATTATGAAAGCCCCAATCTCCAAGGAAGAATGTTTTTCCTAATCATTCCCTACTCCAGATACCATATTTTTTATCTCCCTTATAGTGATTATTGAATGTACAGAATATTACAAAATTCACAAATGCTAAAATTCTCTTTAGGCATTACACATTTCTTCTTGCTTATATTCCCAGAATGATCTTAGACTCTGTCAAAATCATACCAGACATAAGTAGCTTAAGCCAGAAAATCCTGTAGTGTAATGAATGACACAATGAACATTTGCACCAAGTTACATTAGGTATCCTGGAACTTACAAGTGTTCTCAGGAGCCCTGTGGGGGAAGCAGAAGCAATGGCCAACTGACCGACAGTAGTCAGTCTTTATTATATTTCTAAATAATGGTAGTATCGGTCTATTATGTTGTTATTTTATAGCCTTTACAGAATGTCTTATAAGAAAATTTGCCAGTATTCATATGTTAAGATATTAAAATCCAACTCTGGATATTCAATTTAACCTTTTCTCTTTATGTATTCAATCTCCTTAGCTCATCAGTTATAACTAGTGAACTCCAAATTTCCAAGCCTGCCCTAAACTCTCTTCTGTATTTTACTCTACACCTTTAACTGCATATTAGAAATCCTCATCTTCAATCCCTATGGTCTGTGCTAACAGCACATCTGAAACTAAATTTTTCTTCTTCCTGAACTGCCTATATACCCTATGGACTTCATTTGGGGCAATAATGTATCATTCTTCCAGTGATCCCGACTTGAAATATAGCATTATTCTTCATTCATCCCTTGCAATTTTTCCCCATATATAATCCGTTACCAAGGCTTTTTCCTTTGGTGTAAGACCTTTCAGTCTCTTCAGTAAAAATTTTTTCTCTAGCATTGACAATAAAGCCTACTTTTGGACTCTAAACATCACAACTTTTGGTAGCACACCACCTTGTGAGGAACTAGAAATAACTCTCTAAAAGAAGCTGTTGTTGAGAAGAACAAGAATACATGGAGGGGAGGTCCATGCTAGAGACTTCATAATTGTAACAGTGTTAAGAGATCATTTCTTAAGATATCTGAAAACAAGCAAATTTATCAAAGGCTTGGAGAAAATATAAGGTCTTATTGCTTATTTAAAAAGTCAACAAACATATCAAGGACAATTGAAAAATGACCCTACAACATTTTCATGAAAGTTATATCATATATGCATCAAAAACATTCTTGATAGATGTATAAGAAGGAAATATATAGATTTTCACAAACAGTATTTGCTGTAGATCACAACTTTGCAATTATATATATTTCATTTAAAATTATGAGGCATATTTATTTGTTTACTAAAACTAAAGCATTTCATTAAAACAATACAGTTTTAAAGACTCTCCTTCAATAAAGTATCTTCCGTGCAGATGTTAAAATCATATGAAATTTCTGGAAAGATGTAACACTAGTCTCTGTCTGTTATCATCAAGCATGTGTAAAACAAAGAAACCTGTTCATCAGAGATTTTTTACCCCATTGTCAAGAAGACTGTTCAGAAGAATTCTCTATAGATGGTGAGATGCTCCAGATATCTCTGTTTGTACGTGAGTTTGTATGGGCTACATCAAGCCCTGAGAATATTACAAAGCCTCCTGAATAAATTCTTTAATTGGTCAAAATTGAGTTTTACCTCAATAACCAAGTGATGCAGTTTTTGAACTAGGAGGTAAAAGAGTGAGACAAGATATCATTTAGCGATGATATCAAAGATGTATTGAAGTAAGGATACAATTTGAAACAGGGGGAACCAATTATAAGGTTATTGTAGTAGACCAGGCAATAGTTGATGAGAATCATCTGTGTTGAGATAATTGAACTCTTGGGAACTGATGAGGTCATCATGTGAGATTATATATAAAGGAGAACTGATGGTCCAGAACAGAACCTTGGAGGATACCCCTCTAGTTAGTGGTCATGCCCTGGAAAAAGAAAGTAAGGGGAAAAGAACAGTCGGAGACTTGAAAAGAGAGAGAGTTTGAAATAGTTACTCTTCTGAATGGCATGGATTTGCCTTGGGTACGGTGTGAGGTCTAGTTAATATGGAACAAGTTTTAGTGGACTCAGCTGCCAAAGTGATGTTTTGAAAGCAACATCAATTTTAATGGGCTCCAAGTCAGCTGCCAAAGTCTGTTTTGTAAAGCATAGGTTCAGCAACAGCTAAGTGGCACAGTGGATGGAACATCAGCCCTAGAATTGGGGGACCTGAGTTCAAATGTGGCTTGAGATACTTGACGCCTATTAGCTGAACAAGTCCAATTGTTTCATCCCTTTCACCCTTTCAAGCCTCTTCCCCCCCCCCAAAAAAAAAAAACCAAAACACAAACTAGAACAAAACATTAAAGCATAAGTCTGACTTATTCAGTTAATTCCTAGATCTCCTTATTATTTTCTGCTCCCTAACCTGATCCCTCTCTATCTTGTCAGTTTTCTTTTACTTCTGTCTATATACTACCTTCCCACTCTATTAGCCAACTTACTGTTCATCACCTCTCTCCCAGCTTTTGCAGTGGTTGACTATTCCCCACATTTCATATACTCTTCTCTCTCACCTCTGCCTTGGTTTTCCTGACTCAGAGCCCACCTTCCGCAGAATACTCTTCCTGGTCCTCCAGCCTATAAAGTTACATTCTATCTACCTTAAATATCTTGTGTTTACCTAGTTACTTGTTTTCCCATTAGAGAATGAGCTCTGTGAGGGTACAGATTGTATTTGCCTTTTTTTGCATATCCAGAACTTAGCAAATGTCAGTAATATAATAAGTAATGCATGTTGATGTACTGATTGATTTAACTCATCCATATCTATATATAGTAAAATCCAATTTCTCCTTCAAAAACCTCATTATATTATGACATTTTCAGCTATAAAGAACTCTACTGCTACAGTTCTTAATAACAATATCATAATGATACTCCAGAGTAGTTCCTAAAATGAGAAATACACACTTTCAAGTGACATTTCTATGGTTTCTTTTCTCTACCACATCTGCCTTTTTCCAGTACTCAAAGCAGTGCCCCAGAAGTATACAAATATTTATGTAAATAAATACATGCATAAATATACAAATGATTATATTCTCTTAGTTATCACTAAGGTTACAGTAGCAGGAAATTAATTACTTCCTTAATATTTGCTTCAGCACTTTCCTGGTCATTAAGCAACTTTATTAAAGCAGGGAATTTTTTAGTATTTGAGGTGGAAGGCGAGTAAAACTTTGAGAAGTTAATAAGAATTTTAACAAATAATCTGTTGATAATTACTATAGATGAGTCTTTAATTGTTTTACTTATTTTATTTCTTATGTAGGTACTATGCCAGTTGAGTAAGCAAGAAAGACTTTGGTCATTAAAAGTAGTTCATTAACAAGTTTTCATTTAATTTTAATAAGGACAGGTGAGCTGTTCCCACCTCACAGATGCATATGTAGAGGGTATTCCAAGTCTTAAATCTTAAAAGACTATTGGAACCCCTCTGCCTCTCAGCACCACCTCCTCCACCCCCATTTCTCTGATAAAGGTAATAAAATCATATTTTCATGATCTTTGGAAAGGGCATATTACTACCCTTCATTTAAATGTTGTCTTCCACTTAAGTACTTTTAGAACAAAGACTGTCTTTAGCACAGTGCTTGACACATATTAAGGATCTAATACTTTTCATTCATGCATAGTAGATATTCAGTAAATGTGTTAAATGTCTTATAAAAATTTGTCTAATGCTTCATAATTTCAAATACTTTTTCTGCTTTCTTTCTCATAGTAATGCTATTTACATCTTTTTTAAAATGCTAAAGAAGAATCACTGTTCTTTTTAGCAAAGTACTTTTTAAAAAGTATTCTTCTATTTCTTCTTGAATTCAGGAGTTTCTGTATTTGTTTAAGAATCCATTCCTTGGGTCTTTAATGAGTTAACCAGCATTTATTATACATATAGTATATGTCAGGCTTTGCTAAGCACTGAGGCTGCATGGACAAAAATGAAAATCTTTAATCTCAAGGAGCATATATTCTAATGAGACAGAATTAATTATATTTACAGAATATATTGAAGATACAAAGTAGCTTTGGAAAGTAGGCTGCTAGCAGCTGGAGAGGTCAGGCAAGAAAGGCCTCATGTAGAAAGTAGCACTTGATCTAAGTCTTGAAATTTCAGTAGGAAGTTTGTCAGACATCAAAAGTAGTTACAAAAATAGTGAAAGAAGCTCTAGAAAAGTAAATTGGCAAGACCTTTACATTAATGGCAGAATTGATTTGATTATAATTCTAGAACTGGAAAGATATATGTTTGGAGATAGAGCACACTAGATACTGCTGAGTCAAGATCTCTAGAAAATGTGATTAGAACTACTTAGATAAGGAACAAATGAAGTGAAATGAGTCTCAGAAATCCAAAAAAGGCTAAATAATATGCAGAGTACTCCTTTAAAAGAATAAGAAATGTCTTTTCAGAGAGGCTTCTATTTTTTAAAAATGAATAAAAATAAAATTTTTAGTCCTTAGAAACAGGCAGGTTTCAGTTATTTGAAAATTTCAATTATTTCAATTAATTTTCAATTATTACCATGCAGCATAGTAGATAAATAATATGTTTCTATAGTTTAAGGAAGTAATAGAGAAGACCTTAAACATCGATAGACAATATAATTTTACCATTTTTAATGAATTTAATTCTTTTGATTGGCTATTCCTTATATGTATAGATTTATACTTGGCTTCAATAATGATAAAAAAGAAAGGCATTTACCTTTTTTTTTTTTTTTTTTTTTTTTTTTTTTTTTGGTTAATACATTCAATAAATATTTAAATGTACATGATTTCCAAGGCATTTTACTATGCATTAAGATTGTTGTAAATGTGAATAATATACTCCCTTTTTTGAAGAAGCATGAAATTTTTATACTTGCCATTTTACTCTGGTTTAGGTTCAAAAGTTACTTTTAAATTCTGATCTTTTCCTATTGGACAACTGAAAAATCTTAGTGAGACTTTAGTTTTAAATTAAGATCCTGTTTCATTAATCTTTGGCAAACAGATATTTTATAAAATTATTCAATATTAACCAAAATATTATCAGGTGAAAAAAATCTTAATTCTTAATGTCTGAATTCTAATCTTTCAATATAAGTTCACTGGTAAGAAATTGATTTAAACATAAATTAATTTCTCAGAACCCAGGAAAATAATTAAATTTTCTTTTCAACTCATCTTATATTTCAAAGCAAGATTAGGAAGAGATAAATTATCAATCTAATTTGAAATAAAATGCAATTTCAGAAAGTTTCTACTTTGTAAATTTTTTTGTCTTTTTGTTCATTTATTAAAGTTTGCTTTTAGGTCTTTAGTTCTCATGATACATGATTATATTCCAAGAACTTTTAAAAAATATTTAGCAGTATGACCTAAATAAATAGGAACAATTTACTAACAAACTTAGAAACCCTTTACCATCACTTTGTTAGTGATGATATAAAATATGTCTTTTAAATAAATCTTAATGAATTTAGATAAAATTCATTTATCTTGTATTTCACTGCTCTAACTGACCCATTTGGACCTAATTTCAAAAGTTGCATTGTCACACAGTAAAAGTATGAGGATGTTATTTGCATATTACTTAACTCTGTGGCCTCTGATAGTAATTGAATACTATTTACATGATAACAGATCACTTTGTAGTAATATAATAGAGCCTTTTAATTCACTTCTTTGTATGATCACTGTACATAAGGTTCATGTCAAACTTTAAAAACTATCTTCAATAAATAATGCCCCAAAATCATGTTTAAATTAATTAAGGGTGCTTAAATATAAAAAGTATTGTCTAGATTTTTTTTTCCTTTAAATACTATACTCTGTCCCTGCCTTTGAAGATTAAGTAGAATGAACCTTTTTTTCCTAATCAACTAACTAATGCAGTATGAAGTTCAGCAAATAAATGAAAGTTATCTGGTACTGTGTTTAATGTAATATCTCATTCCGTGTTTGTTTTTTTAAAATGTAACTAATTTTCATTAGCTTGAAAATAAAGGCTTAATTGCAAGAGGTTCCCTTTTTAGTAATGGTTAAGTTTGCATCCTTGAGCATGTGGTTTTTTTTTCAGTTGTTTTGAATTATATTGCATGTATTAGTCTGTAACTAGAGATGTGTGGCAGTATTTCATATTTATCCCAGTATTAACTAGTAAGGAGGAACCATTTGGAAGAGGTAGCAGAATGGCTTCGTGTTCTATGTAGATTAATTGTCACTGGTTACATCTATGGAAAAATGTGAAATAAATGTTTGGCTGCTTAATATACTAGATTTAGATTTGATGCTGTCAGGAAGCTACTTTCACAAAGGACTTGAAATAGTGTGTGTGTGTGTATATATATATATATATATATATATATATATATATATATATATATATATGTTCTCTAAAAGACTCTTTTGTAAAGCTTTTTAATTCAGTTATTAAAACTTTCTCTAGTATTAAACTTGATAGTCAAAGGCTATTCTGGGATATTTAGATTAAAATTGCACCTATAATTTTTAGTTATCCAAATGCAAATGTACTTAGGACATGTTTGCATTTGTTCAACACCAAAAGATACTTAATTTTTGAAAACTGGAAATTGATGTACTGCTAGTTCTACTAAGAATCAGTATTGTGAGAGACTGTTTATTTCATCTTGTGAAAATGAGTTGCTGCACAGGTGAGGTAGTATTTGAATCACTTTAAAAGTTCATGTCAGTGTTTTGTTTTGTTTTGTTTTCCTTTTTCCTATTTTCTTTTTGGCCTTTTTAATTTTATTTATTTATTTTTGCTTTTGTTTTTTGCAGGGGTGTTTTGGGATTTTCATGGCCTTGCTGCACATTTGGCTGGCCATATTTAGTCTGCGCACTAAATGTTAGTCTGCCCAGTTAAGTTTTACTTTTGTGCACTCAGTTCTTTTGATTTGATTTCATGTTTTGTCCACCTAGATGTGTTTTTAGATTGAAAGATTTTTATTCCAATGGGCCGGATTTTAATCCGTATGCTAAATTTTAGTCTGCAGACTAAAAGTAATCCGCGGATTATTTATTTTTATTAAAAATATTTAATTCCCCCACTAGAAACTATCCTAAAAGAATACTTACACTAGTCAAGGGAGTTCACAGCTACTGGTGAGTTATACCATCTTTTATTCTTATGCCTTATAACCGACACCATCACCTCTGTCACATTTTTTTTGCTCAGTTGTACTAGGTGTTGGTGTACATTACTGTGCTTGTCACCCATAACTGTGACTGTCCCTTAATATTACTGTTTATTGTATATCTTTTTGTTTAGCTTTTGGTGGGTGAATTGGGTAGAATTATAGTTGGAACTGTGTTGAATTGGTAGTGCTAAAAGGCTCAGGATTTTTTTTTAGTGAGTTATTCCAAAAGGAAAGAATGTTCTTAAGTTTTTCTCTTTTCTTAAGTAATGGGTGCAAGGGTATGAGGGGGAAAAGCCCACAATAGAAAAATTAAGTCCATACCCGCACTCCCAAGGTGATATGTCAATTTCGTGAAGAGTCCTAAAGAGATGAAAAAAAAAAACGTCAGCAAAATAAACATCCATTAGAGGGGAAGTCAATCCAAAATGGAGAATAATCCGCGGTGGCCTGATCTGTTCTTAGCTCACACAAATTTAATAAATTATCTGGTTTGAAAGCTCAAATAATACAAACCAAATATTTTTATTTTCTTCTGAACACTAAATTAGAGTTTTTTTATACTGTGTCCCTTGGACACATTTATGGAGAAAAACAAAATTTGTACCTAGGGATTTACACATTTAAAGTAGGCTAATCTGGCCCTCCCTTTTCCCCCATAATCCCCATGTCTATGGACAATGAATCCAGGACAAGAGGACTACCAAATACTTTACTTTGGGACCTTGATTACCCCTTTACTTCTAGATTTAATTTTGATTTTAACTTTTTTTGGTTTTGTATTTTTTTAATAAATGCACTGGCATTGGAACATAATAAAATAAAATTAAGATGTTTCTTTACTATGCCTCACCATTGCGCAATCAATTTTTTTACATACACTGTGGCGAAATAATTTTCAAAACTTGGACTTGCTACTATGGAGACTGATGTTTAAAGTTTATAAATGTATAAACATTTTCTATGTCCCCCACACCATGGATTTCTTATAACATTGGATATATTTTTCCTTGCTGGACTATTCTCTTTTGGATTGACTCCCCCTGTTTGGATTATTTCACTGCATTATCATCTTTAGGACTCGTCAGGAACAGGACATTTCACCTCAGGAGTTCGGGTATGTATTTAATTTTTTTTTTCAAATTATTAGGGCTGGCCTATAAAAGGAATTTGGGGGAAAGGAATTTTGAAAGGCTAGAGATTCATGCTGCAAATAAATATTTCATTTTTGAAGTAGAATACAAATTATATTTAGGCATGTGTGATTTCAGTTTTTAAATCACTTTATAGAAAGGTTTTTTGTTTAGGTATGTTATATCTTGTCTTCATCACTGATCTCAATATTCATTATGGTTCCAGACAGGCTTAACAATTAGAGGGTTTTATTTTTCTTTAAGTTTCCTTTATTTAAAAAAAACAAGTTGTTGATTAGTTGTGGAACTGAGATTAAGTAGTTGAAGAAAATAAGGATTTGAGGAAGCAGCAGAGACAGAAACTCCTTTGGTAAAAGCCAAATTTCAGTAGTTCTGTCGGTCTCCTTTTCTTTAGACACAAAGGTAACAACCCAGAAGAGCAGTGTTCCTGTTTGGGCTGTAACTTGGAAGTCACTTGCTACTACACCCAGTATTGTGGTCAGAAATCCGAACTCTGGAGGCATTGGGTTTGACCCAACACAAATGACCCCCACATAATCGTCAGGTTAAAGTTTATCCACAGAGTGCCAACCAAAGTTTTTCTTATCATGGGTCACTCAAAGGGTTTAAAGTAACAGTGGATAACTTTGTAATTGTAGGTTAAGTTTGTCTTAACATTTGTTATCAGAATAGATATTATTCTTTGTTGTTTTTACTCTTTGACTCCATGAGTCAGGATTCCATGACAAAATGGGCTAATATACAATGTCTTAGTACCAACATGGATGGGTACTTGTAGCCAACAAGGCACCAAAGAGGTTTTGGTTTTGGTTTTTTATTTTTAAGAGAGAAATTTACAATACTGATTTATTGTTGGTTTTGACAGATAATCTTCGTTGATGTTAACATGAAATTTCTCCATTTAAAATGTACTTACTGCCCAGCTACCCTGCACTTGAATGTTAGCAGGAGGTATTTATTTCTATTTTTGGTGATGCTGAGTGGCTTATGTGCTCCCATATTGGTGCAAAAGCATTTTGGATTAGCTCATGTTTATTGAAAAATGCTGGCAACGTAATTCCATATACTGTCAAGTAAATGGAAATTGTCCTCAGGGAGGAGCATCAAAGACAACTGTTCAACTTTGTCTTTCATGTGATATTAAGGGGGAAATTAGGTGATGAATAAGGGTGGGAAATCTCTAAGCAGTGACTTATTTCAGCAGTTGTTGGGGACAAGTACTAAGAGGTACATTTTCTGATCACAGCTTTGGTACCTATAGAACTTTTGCTCTATATGTCCTTCCTGTGGCCATCCCATAGAAAATAGTATATTAGTATTGAGAATTATCATTGAAAAACTGTGGAAGTGCTCAATCTGTTCCTGTAAGGTTTTTTGTTGTTGTTATTGTTGTTATTTGTTTGTTTGTTTGTTTTTGTTTTTTTAGGTTATAACTTTATAACTCCCTATTTCCCATTTGGATTCAACTAAGCCAAAAAAGTCAGGATTTGTTATTATTATTAGGGACCCGAGAGGTAGGCATCGTTCAGAAATGGGCATAAGAGAAAAAGACTTCAGCTCAGAACATGAAATAAATGCTGACACTGTTAGTCTGAGATACTATGGAACAGGTAGCACCAAGCCTTTATATATCTCAAAGAAAAACCTGACTTTTCTTATGAAAAGGATTTTTGCATATAACTAATAAATTAACACTCTTGAGATTCCAAAATGAACTTATTAAACCTAAGTGATTCCATTGTAAATATTAACCATGACAAATTACATTGTGTAGTGCTCTACAAACATTATTCTCACTTGATCTTGTGTTAGGTACTATTGTTATCCCTGTTTTACAAGTATTTGAAGCAAGATTCAAACTTGGGTCTTCCTGACTTCAGGTCTAACATTCTATCCACAACACCATACTGCCTTGGATTATAAAACTTTTTTTTTAGAATTTCATGGATAAACAAACTTTTATTTCAAATATTATTTTGATATTTGAAAATAAGCAGAAAAGTTGTTTTCCAAATATGTATAAAGGACTGTTCCAAACTATTCCTTGAAATTCCGAGTACTCTAATAATTTGTTCTGATGCCCATATCCAATGAATTGCAGTAGCATCCCTTGACTTCCTCTTACCTTGTCTCTTTCCATAAGTGCTTTTTCCTTCTGTGTTGTTCTCCTTTTGAGTATTTGTCTCCATCTTCCTGCCGCCTTCTTTTTCTCTGTCTCTCTATTTCCCTCTCTCTATTCCTTTCTCTTTCTTTTCCTTTTCCCCCCTCCCTCTTACTTATTCTGTATCCCTTCCTTACTCCCTCCCTCTTTCCTCCTACCTATTCCATTCTGTGACTATTATTGTTAGTTGCTATATTTTTTGGTCTGTCTTTCTTCATTGTCTACTTTTATTGCCCTATCTATCCATCAGTTCCTCCCTTCCTAACTTCCATTCCATCTTTCCTCCTTGTGTGCTCTCTACTTTTCCTTTTCTCTTTAATTGGTAAAGATAGATAACTGAAGTATTATCTCTTAAATGCTTTTGGAATTAAAAGGGTGGCCTTCGGATCACTTTTTTTTATGTCAGTGACCCTAAATAGGAAGGAAAAAAAGTCTCCCCACTCTGTTCAAAAAAGAATAATCTGTGTAAATGACCATAGGTGACAACTGTTTAAGAAAATAATATAGTTTTTTTCAAAATCTAGATATCTAAAAATTTCTCCAGATAACTTATAATTTATTTTTTTAAATAGGAAAAAGTTAATCGTTAATATTTTGCAGGCTTGGGTTAAACAACTTTCTGTTTTCTCTAAGATGTTGACTGCCAAACTTGAACAGTGCTGTCCATATCAACGGTTATTCTGCTCAAAATCATCCAAAAGAAGCATCCTTCTGCCACTGTCACAAAAAGTCAAGAATTTTTAATTTTCATCATCTTGAATTTTTCTTCATTTTCCCTCTATCTCTAACTTCAACTTTTATCCCATCTACATATACATCATTTCTGTATGCATGATTGATTGCTCTACTGTATCATCAGCATTTTTAGACATTTTTGCCTTCTTTCCCAGTGGTTTCTCTGAGTTTCCTCATATAGTCTTTCACACTGACAGTTCATCTTCTCCAGTGTGGTGAACTATGTGCAGTTAACCCTTTAAATTTTAGAAGGCTCCCTATCCAAATGCAATTTTGTTTGTGTAACTAGTGGGAGTTCTTAACTTATTACTCAGAGGGTTAATTGCTCAGCTGTTATAATGAAAAACAAATCAATCTACCTTTTTTTTGTCACGTAGGTCTTCCGACCCCGAACTCCACCTGAGGCAATTGCATTATGTAGCCGTCTGCTGGAATATACCCCGACTGCCCGATTGACACCCCTGGAAGCTTGTGCACATTCATTTTTTGATGAATTACGGGACCCAAATGTCAAATTACCAAATGGGCGAGATACACCTGCACTCTTCAATTTCACCACTCAAGGTAATTTTATAAACTAAGGCTTTTTCTCTTTCCAGGAAACTACATACTCTAAACTTAAGAAATTCTACTCCATTTAGCAAAAGCTGGAAAGATAAAAATTTGAATCTTAAATACTTAAGCAAGAAGAAGGTATTCTTTTGAGTCCTCCTATCAATTAAACTAACAAAAATGTTCTTTGAGAACATCTGATTTTATAAAGAAACTGAGGACCAAAGAGAAAAATTTATTTGTCTGGGGTCTTTCAAAGGAGCTGCCTAATTTTGATAAGTGTCTGTATAATCTGTATAATAATCAGTTTGTCATCTGGAAATGTAATAGTGACTGATAAAAAACTTTTGGTAAATAGGAACTTCCTGTAGTTTTTAACAGATATCATTGAATAGACTACTTGGACTATGATTACATAAGTGCAATTTAATTGAGTAAAGTCCATGATTCACAGTAGTATTAACACATTAATAGTTACCTGAAAATGAGTCAAATAACACTTTCCAAAAGACACAGAGTCTTTTTCTTATTTTTAATTAAAATAATGACTGTAGGTTACCCTCAAGAGTCAAATTTATAAATGGGTATTTACTATTTACATTTTCTTCTTTCTGATTACCTAATATGTGAGGGTACCTTTAATACCTTTAAGTCTGTTCCCAGTATTGGAGTTATGTGAAAGGAACCTAATGTGTACCTGAGTATTCTCTCAAAGATTATTTCCAGTTCCTTCAGATTCCCTTCATCTTCTCAAAGATTCCTAGAACCATATAATCTCCATTATCTATATGATACTATTTCTTTTCAATTTTGTACTGAATTTAAAAGTGTCTTACATTGAATAAATAAATATATATATATATATATATATTTATTTATTCAATGTAAGACACTTTTAAATTCAGTACAAAATTATGTAAATATCAAAAACTATGAAATAGAAAAGGAGATAAAAGAATGTACTCACTATATTGTGAGGAAGAGTCTTAGAGACATAATTAGTGCAAGGTACACCAACCACACATTCTGGGAGCAAGTTGAGTATTTTTGAGTATTTCGGTCATATCAATTCTTTCAGATCACCAGGGAGCACTAATTCTTTGTAGTTAGTCGCTTCAGTAAGTTAATAATACAGTTTACCAGTTATTCAACTTCTTCTAAAAATATAACTCATGTATGAAAAAAAAACCTTAGAAAAATATAATAAAGTTTTATGTTTAATTGAAAAAATCATCTGGGCAAGAACAAGGTGTGGGAGAGTTTGTTTGATAGCAATTTCATGTGAAAAAGATGTACTTGATTATAAATTCATTTAAAGTTGGTAGTATGAAAGCTGCTAAAGTAAAGCTCAAATGTAATATATTATTAAAGTAAATTAAGTATAGTCTCCACTTCAAGGGTATAATCGTACTTTTTTTTTGACACTGGTAAGACCACATCTGGAGTGTTATCTTCAGTTCCAGGTGCCACATTTTAAGGGAGCTATTGACATCCAGTGAAAGGCATCTAGGATGGTGAGTGGTCTGAAACAATGTTCTCTATAATAAATGTTTGAAGACCTGACCTAGATGTGAATAAACTAGAAGAATTTGGAAGGGGCATGATAGCCATATTCAGAGAGATATTCAGGTAAAAGAGAAATTTGAGTTATTTTCTGTTCTTCCAGACGGGCAAACTAGGACCAAGGAGTAGAAGAAAGAGGAATGCAGGTTTCAGAAAGAATTTTATAGCAGTTATAGTTGTCTAAAAAGGAATGAGTTGCGTTGTATCATAATAATAATTTGGGTTAGTTTTAATAGATTTTATAGTTTTTTTTTTTAAACAATTAAATATTCCATAAGTTATTTCAGCAAATTTTGTATAATGTAGTCTAGACACAAAAATAAACTTCTTTTAACCCAAGTTATATACCATCATTTTTTCATTTTTAAATCTTTAATTTATTTTCAAAGTACTCTTTTTTAAAAAAAAAATCTGGATTTCTGTCCTGGGTAAAATGCAAATATTGCTATATCTATGCCTTTGAACAATAGGACATTTAAAGTAATAAAAACTTTTAATAAAGATAGCAGATATTTACATGATGGTACATATTTTTTAAACATTTCACAATCGGTAAATAACATAATGTTTACATACTTTTAATAAAATGTACACTAGAAAGTCAAAATTAAATAAAATCATGAATTTTACTCAATTAGAAAATGCTGCTCTTCCAAAATAAACTAATGACAACTCAATTTCCATATTTAGAAAATGGAGGACAAGTGTTCATATTATGAAATAATAAAAATCTTCAGCCTAATATCTAAAAAAATAGATGTTTTAAATTGGTTGGCTCTTAGGAGATGGAGTGAGGAGAGAAATTTTTAAATAAAATTGATCTTGAAATTTTTTGTATTTAAAGTACATATAAAGTATTGAAAGTATATGAAGATTAAGTTGAAATGGCCTTACTGATCCACTTCTTTCAGCCATAAAGCAAAATATCAGTATTATGAATTCACACTTGAGCCTTAAACTAAGTGGATATAGTCACCTCATTTGCTTTTGGTATTTTGATACCTTAAATAGATAAATAAGGAGTTGATTGCCTAATTAGGTAATAACATGACCCTGGGTAAATAAAAATGTGATTTGGAAAAGTTAACATCAAGTGCAAATTTCCATGTAACCAGGCAGCCTCAAGGCTAAAGCTTGACTTCATATCAATGTCCATTCAAATTATTTCATTCATGTAATGCCCTCTGCGTGCTATGCAGCCATTAAAGAAGTGACTCATTTTTAAGTTATCATATGAATCCATTGACAGTAGTACAGCTCTGTCTTAAGAGACAAACAATGTGAAAGGATGCAGAGCCGTAATAACTGCTCCCTTGAGTTAGACACCAAGCTGGACAGCCATAAGAGAAATGTTTAGATTACCCAATACTGGACTGGGATAGGGAGAGAAGATGGGGAAAGAAACAATTGTAACTGATACACAAAGATACCAGCACTTATCAGAGAAGTATTTTTTATAGGAGTGCTTTTTGGAAGATGATGGGTAAGATAAGGTTCTCTATACAGAAATTTTGCTTTACAATCCACTTTTTAGGTGCTCATATTTTCTCTCTAATAAGGGCTGTCTAAATATAAATCTCTTTGAATATGTAAGAGGCAAGTTTGTGTATGATCTGTATACATTTCACATTTTTGCTGGGTTTTATGTATCCTATTTCTAGGCTGTGTATGTACATATTAGTAGTCATGAATAAATGGGTGCTATGTTTGTAGGTAGATGACTAAATATGCTTCCAGTTTTTAATGGTTAATGGTTGTCGAAGTTATCTTGATATGAGAATAGTCTTATATGTATAAAGCACTTTAAAACATATCAGTGAATAATGTGACCATATCATTTTCTCCAACTAAGTTTTTCTTGAATCTTAACTGTCTGGAAAGATCATTTTGGTTCAATCGCATCACATTTTTTCTGTTTCAAAAACATTTGATTTCCTATCTTCATAAAATAATCTCATTTGTAATGGGAACCTCAGTTTTGAAAGCCCATAATATGAGCATTTTGCCATTATGCAAATACAGTCTTAAAACAAACACTAGATGATAACATTTAAATCATGGGACTTAGGTATAACTGCAAGATTGATTCATTCAGCAAATATTGAATGTCTATCCATATTCCTTTAATTTTTTTTTAAAGTTGTTAAATCAATAACTGCTTACAGGAGCAATAAATTTTAAAGATTGAGCATGCATGAATAAAATTTAGTTTTGTAGTCATCCAGATGAAAGTTTTTAAACATATTCTTAGCAGTTATATTAAACCATATAAAAGAAATTATTTTCTAAAACTTTACATTAGAATGAAACTAGAACACTATAGCATTTTTTCTAAATTAAAATAATTAATTCTGTTCATCTCCTTCTTTGTATAACAACACAGTTCAAAACATATTGATAATGTGATAACTTGGGCCTATAACAGTCATCAGTCTGGTATAACATTATCCCAAATAGCCAATTATGACTATTGTGTTTTAGGAAGAAGGATGAAAAGATAGTTCCTTTCATATCTTTCTTAGGCTCATACTGAGCCTAGTTGATAATTGAAGAAGCAATGAAAAAAGAGATACTTAAGAATTTCCAAACCCAGTCTCTTCATATCTTCCATTGTAAAGCCTATAGGAGGCCCATTTTCATAGGGTAAAGAGATTTTTTTTTCCTAAGGAAAGAAATTCGTCACAAGTGGCTAAACTGTGAAATGTTTCACATTTCCTTGTGAACTGTACCTGTGATTTAATGTAAATGCAGTAATTCATAGAGTGACTTGAGAAAAATATTCATTTATCTGTTTCGTGGCAACTATGCTTTCAGAAAATGGAGCAAATTATTAGAAAACTAGATCTTTCCTAATCTTTTGAATACATCCAGTTGCATGAGAGAGGATAATAATGAGCATAAGTGGTTTAAGAACATTAAATTTGTCATTTATTCTACAGATTTTGATTTGAGCATTCACAATTTGATGCAAAAGCATTTCTATGTGCTAGGCACTGGTGCTAAGGACATAAATTCAATTCAGTAAATATGTATTAAGCACCAACTACATGCCAGACACAAGAAAATAAGAACAATAATAGCTAACAGTTCTTTATCAGTAATTGTTACTATACTTTTTCTTTATTCAAAAAACTACAAGCTAATGACCTTTCATTACACATTTTCATTTTCACATTTTCATAAATAATTATAAGATCAGTTTCGAAGTGAAAGAACACAAAATGGGCAAATCAGGAAAAATTTCCAAAAAGTAGTGTACCTAAGCTGAGCCTTCAAAGAGAATTAAAAATTCTGAGAAAGAGTTAAGAAGGCAAGTGCGTTCCAATCCCAGGAAATAGCTTATACCTAAATACAGAGAGGAGTTGAAGGAGGTATATCAAGTCCAATGAACAGTTTAGACAGTTGTTTCTGAGAATTTCACAGTGATTTGAAGAATAAAAACAATATGACAAATGGTATCATTGAGGAGATGGCGGGATCAGATAAAGGAGATTTTTGGTTTTTAAAGCTTGAAGGGAACCTGTACACATATGTAGGCATTAAAAAATATTGATAATTAAGAAATAGAGACATGATGAGGAGAGAATAGAAGAAGCAGAGTTTGAGAGGAAATGAGATATTTTTACTGTTTCTGTTCAGAAATAAGTAAGATAATAGCCTCTTTTCTAAAAGAGCTTATAGTCTCATGGGAGAAAAAAATCGGCTCTGTAATAAGTACCATATTAAGTGGTAAGAGCAAAATTCTGTGACAAGCAATGGAAAACTCATTTCTTGCTGAGAAGATTGAATAAAGCTTCATTGTATGGGACATGTGAGGGAAGAATACCTAGAAACAAAGCATGATAAAGAGCAAAGTTTCAGAGGCAAGAAAAGGCAATGTAAGTTTGGAGAAGAACAAGTAATCCATTCTGACTGAAGCATAAATTATATGTAGGAGAATAGTAAATGATTAAAGTGAAAAGGTAGATTAAGAGCAGATTTTACAGGCCCTTGAAAGTAAATGGATTGTGGCACTATATACTACATGGAAGGATCAGCATTGTGGGATTTCTGCTTTCATATTGTCTTGTGGAAAAGAGCTCACAGATATTAAATAATTGTTATAGTTCTAGAATTATCTGATAAATTGCAGGCAAATAAATTACTAATGTTAGATAGTATATAATCCAGAACTTTTGAAGATAACTCCAGTGAAATGAGATAAATGGCATATGTTTTGAAAAAACTAAAGAATATTGACTAAGAACTTCACAAATGAGTATTGCAGAAAGAGCTTGCTTCCAGATTGCCAGCATGATTTTTATCCATAAAAAAGTTTTCAGAGAAAGACCTGGAAACCATAAACCCATGAATTTTATTTACATTCCATGTAACTGGAAGAGTAGAATTGCTGAACTCTCAAACAAAAACAATTTGTAATAATAATTTTTAAAAAAGCAATATTTTTGTAAGAAATCATACCTGCCTATCTGATCTGCTAGAGCTCCCTTTGAGAGGAATGTATTACTACTGGCAGAGGGAAACCAATAGGTATAATATATTTAACATTAAAAAGGTTTCATAAACTAAAACTATTCTCTAAACAAATCTGCATGATTTTACGGGCTCTTTCCTATTTCCCCCTTAGTTCCAAGACCAAGGAATTGACTTAGAAGTAGGAAACAAATGGTAGGATTCTTGATTATTCTTAAATCATTTTGTTAGATTCCCAATAGATAAAAATCCAATCTGGATTTTTATGATATCTGGGAAAACTTCTGGAATTAAAGTTGATAATATAATATACTAAGTCGTAAAATGCAAAAGGGTAGACATGAATAGCAGAAAGAGAAAGAAAATGTATAAATAGACTGAAATAAAAAAAAATTCATATAAACAGTAAGATACTTTAAGGAAAAGTAATTCAGATTTATTTTAAATTAATATGAGGTTACGGTGAAAGAAAAGAACATATGAGAAATCATAGATTTCCTGAAAACTCAAACTTATTGTACCATTCTAGTCAGTGATACCAGCCAAAAACCTGCCTTATGAGGAAATGTATTGGTTAAGAGAACCAAGAAAATATTTCTCAGATCTAGAAATGCAATATGAACCATGTAAACATGTTAACAGAATTGTATAAGAGAATGAATAATAGACCTGTTTTCTGATAATGTTGATAGAATAAAACTATAAAGGATTAAGAGGATGAAAGGAAGCCTTTAGGTGATTTATTGAACAAAGTACTAAAATTGAGAGTTAGGAAATAGGCTTTCCTATTCTTAATAATCATTAACTACTAATACTGTATTGACCTTGAGCCTTTTCTCCAGTCTTGGCTCTCCCTGTCTTTAAAAACAATAGGACAAAGTTAGATGGCCAATAGTTCTTCCCTTCTGGATCTAAAATTCTGTGGTCAGGCATTTGCTACAGAACATTGGACTTTCTGTCAAAAGTTCTGAAATCCAGTTCCAAATTCATCTATTACCAGCTATGATATCTTGGACATATTGCTTAATTTCTCTGAACCTGATTTGCCTTATCTGTGAATTAGAAATAGTAATATTTGTACTTTTTCACAAAGGTTAGTTATAGGATCAAATAAGGTAATAATCAGACACCTAGTAATTGAAAAGTGTTATATAAATATAAGGTTATTATGTTATAGAATAAACAAAATTAGGCCTTCGGGCTTGAACAAGAAGATCTGAAGTGAGAGATCTGGTTGAAACCAATATAATTGTAATATAGAGCTAAACAAAGACTTGTTCCCCAATTTTTGATACATTAAAACTAATTCCCTATAGCATGAAAACAAAATTTACAAAATTTTACAAAACAAAGTTTAACCAAAGATCATCATCAGGTATTCTCAGGATGAGCAAATTTTCCAGATAATAAGGCAAGACTTTGTGTGTAATTTTAACTGGGATGGAAATCTTCATAATTATTTACTTCATTATCTCTGCCTTAGTACAGTAAATATAATTAAATTTTTTCTTGATAAATTAGTGAATTCATTTAATTATTTATTTTTTTGATGGCAGTTGTCTCTGTTTATTTTCCCCCCCCTGAGGCTGAGGTTAAGTGACTTGCCCAGGGTCACACAGCTAGGAAGTGTTAAGTGTCTGAGATCATATTTGAACTCGGGTCCTCCTGAATTCAGGGCTGGTGCTCTATCCACTGCGCTACCTAGCTGCCCCTCTGTTTACTTTTGGAGCATGTAAAAGCAGACTATAGTACATTGATTGAAAAGAGTGCTAGATTTAGAGTCAGAGGATCTGAATTCAAATGTTTGCCTATAGCTTCTGTGACCTTGTATATATATGTCCTTTCAATTACTTGGACTTTAGTCTCCTGTTTGGTAAAATGTGAGAATTGAACAAAGTGATTCTTCCAAATTTGTGAACCATGCATGTGGTGAATAATCTAAGCTAAATATCCTCTGCCCAAATTTATACCCTGTATGAATAAGCTAGAATGATGTTACTCGAGTAATTTAAGAGCAAGAATTTAACCCACCCTCAAAATTCTGATTAGCATTAGAAATTAGGAAAAGTTATGTCTAATTAGAGAAAAATAGCATAAGAAAATATGCTTTATAATTAAGTGGCTAAACTTATTTATTAAGGATAGAAAAGTTTATCCACATTTACAAATAATAGCATTTATAAAAACTTTATAAACATATAAAGGATATCATAACATTTTTGATGGATAAAGAAAGAGCCACATAATTTGGCTCCCTAATGGTCTCATTCAGGAAAGTGATTGAGCTGAAGACAAGCCATCTAATTCTAGATCTTCAAAAACTTTGAAACAATTAACATGAAGATTATTAGCACTCTTCTCTAGCCATTCTTTATTGAATAATCCTTAATTATACCATTTTAAGGATTCAAATACCTATTGACCTTATGTTGTATTTAGAATAAACCAATTTTTGACAAAAGGAGGAGGGAATATGTTTCTTCCCCATATTTCACATCTTTCTTTCTGGAATTTTCAAGTAGAATTCTAGATCTCTTAACAGCTTTAAAACACCACAGTTTTTACAGACAAATATATTCATACTTGAGGGTGGGATCCAGGAATTTATAAGCTGGTTTTATACATACATAAAACCAGGTATATTTTTTTCTGTTTCTAATGGAAATGACATTCTTGGGTTTTTTGTTGTTGGTTTTGTTTTTGTGTTTTTTGTTTTTTTTTAATAGAATTTTTGTTCAAGAATAAGAAGATTTTAGCCGTTCGAAAGGAGAGCTTTTACCAAGTATTTTTCTTTTATTTTGCTGTATATTACAGTGTTATTTATCTGCTGAGATTGTTTAAGAATCTAGTTGATTCAGCAGTTTTCCAGAAGAACATGTTCCATTTGTTTTTAATAGAAACAAGATGGCAGTGAAGTTGTTCACAAAAGTTTAATATGCTATTTAATTTAAGCATTTATTTGTCTTTTAAAAGTTAGTTTTGCTTTTGTTTTATTACACATTAAAGTTTTGTATAATTATATATAAAAATATGTTTAGTCTGTGATAAGGATAAGAGAGCTACAGACAGAAAACTATGAAGAGAATGAAGGACAACATAGAATTAGTGATTATAAAGATAACCAAGGGACTAAATTTAAGTTGTTTAACCATAATCTTCCCAACAAATTGGTTTCTGGAATAATTCACATTTCTGTGGCACTTTAAGGTTTACAGAATACTTTACTAACATCAAACAGCTTGTGACTATAGAGATTGTAAGTTTCAACACTTCAGTTTTATAGATTAGGAAACTGACGCTAAAAAAGAATAAAGAGCTTGTCTAGGATCATACAACTGGTAAATATAGGAGTCAGGATTATGAAAGCTATGTCCTTCTTGATTGTTTTCATTGATCATTCCAATACATTGTGCTAAATTCCTTTATAATACTGCTGTTGAAAAGAAAGTCCGTCTGTTATATATTAGTGGAACAAATTTAATGTATGATATAATGAATTTTTGCCTATATTATAGAAGCTTTGTCTCAGTGACTGTAATGTCCATAATAATGTATTGGACAGGAACCATCATTGATGATTCCACATGTGCTGGTGCTTTTACCCATCCAGAGCCAGAAGATAGAGCTACAAAGATTCAGTAAACTTCTAACACAGTCCTGGTGGGAAGATTTTTAGTTAACCAGAAACTGAATGACCTTGGGGGTAGGGAGAACCAACACAAGAAGGAAAATTGTATCCTGGAACAAAACATAATGAGGTAGCTAACACTAAAAAAGGGGGCAAGCTAATTTAAGAACCAAAATAGCACTCTTGTTTTCTTTTATCTGTGTAATCCTTAAATTTTTCCTGTGGCTGGGTTGGTGACACTTATGATTGAAAATTTTAGATTATTACTCAAAATTCAGATGATCTTATGTGTTATTCATGATAATAGAAAACTTTGATTTAAAATGTTTCTCTCTTTACTGAAATCCAGTGAAGTATTATTTTTTAAATGCACAAAGACAAGACTTTGGATAGAAGCCTTGATTCAGTTTTCTACCACTAAGATACTTTCTACTCATGTATTTGAAAGGGATATTGCTGTTTGCTTAAGCGGTCTTTCTAGGAAGATGAGAAGGAAGAATGTCTCTCTCTGTCCAAGGGAGTAGAAGTTTAATTTTAAGTGAATTTCTTAGTGTAAAAAGTTGTCATAGGATCATAGATTTAGAGCTAGAGGAGATCTCAGAGTACATTCAGTCCAATCCTTTTAGCATATACATAAAACAACTAAAGTACAGAAAAGTTAAATGACTTAGCCAGTGTCATATAACTAGTAAATGTCTGAGGTAGTATTTGAACCCAGATCTCCCTGTCTCCTGTCCAATGTCCACCCTATCCATATCATTATGTTTCTACTTTTATTATCCTTTTATTTTTCCTAGAACACCAATTACCAGTGATTCTCTTTCCTAAAAGTAAAATGGCTTTAAATAGATTGTAAAATATAAAAAGGCACTGGATCTTTTGTAAGTTTATTTCCATGTTTCTCAGGGATGACATGAGCTGATGTGAAAATCATGTTACTAGGAAACAGTTTATCTAAATTCAGAGAGGACACTGCTTCCCAAACTTTTCAAGTCCATAATGCCAGCTATAAACTTGCCAGGGATATTTGTTCATGTCAGAAATTTTTCCTCTTTCTTTCCCCACAGCCATCAATTCCTCACCCTCCAATCTTATTTTATTAATTTTCATTAAAATTTATTAAAATTTTATTGTTTATGAAAGGGGTACTCTTTGAAAAGAGAACACATTCTCTACAAATCGACAAGTAGGTACTGCCCTTAATAGGTCATTATATCATTGTCTTTTAGCCAATCTTAATTGGAAGCATTCTAGAAATTCTTTGTACAAAAGCTATTATCTGCTTATTTGACATTCAGGGTTATACATGAAATCTAACTGTTCTGTTTTACTTTCCCTTAGAACTGTCAAGTAATCCACCTCTGGCTACAATCCTTATTCCTCCCCATGCTCGGATTCAAGCAGCTGCTTCAACCCCTACAAATGCTACAGCAGCTTCAGGTGAGAAGAGCACATAAGAGTCTTTTTTCTCTCCTCTGTTCCTGAGAGAGTAGAATAGCCTTGTCTGCAATTTTTTCTGAAAGGGAAGAGATGTCCTTTAATTCTGATTCATCTGGTCCTTGTCTATATTTGCTTCATTCTGAATATCAGAAGAAACTATAAATGAATTGTTGAAATGAATAAAAAAGGTGCATTATTTTTACTTCATTACTTTCAGATTCGTGATTTTATCAGTATGAATACCGAATTACAGATTGCAACCCTTTCCTCCACACTTTTACATATGGTTTTTAGAGTTTCTGTGATCAAAACATTCGTCACTGAGTAGCCAGTCTTTCAATGGCTAGCCTCAGCAGAGCTAAGTAGGCTCATTATATGACATATAGAATGTTGTGGCACCATTCTTTAAGAGTTCTGATCAATGCTATAATATGTTAAGCCCTCTGACTAACAGATTGAGGCTTTTCAGTTTTATATACATATTGTCTGTGTTCTATAAAAACACGTGTATGTATATAATATCCATATGCATTGCATGTTTCCTCAGAACAAAATGCAGAATGAAGGCCTTTAAACATATGTGTATATAATACATATGCACCTAAATGTGTATGTACATAATAAACCTGTGACATATATACACATATGTATGTAATTGTGTGTCTGCATATAAAAACCCTTAGTTTTGGAAACCCTAAACAGATAAGGAACTTTTTTTTTTTTTTTTTTTTAAACACATCTAATATATATCCGTACCTGCATTCTCTGCTGGAGATTTATTCCCTATAACAAAGGATGAAAGGTGAGGACAGATAGAAATGGAGTTGTTCTACAAAAATTACTCTCATATCAAAAAATCTAGCATTCTCTGCAGTTGTACACCCATAGTTTACCTCCCCACCTCTGTGACAAAAAGAGGCCAAGCTTGGTCATTTTAATTTTGCAGCATTCAGTTACAATTACAATTTGGGGAGCAAGAGGAGATTGTTGTTCCTTTCATTTATTATTATAGTTATATGTTTTTTTTCCTGTTTCTGCTTATTTCACACAGTATTTGTTCATATAAGTCTCTCCCCCCCCCTTTTTTTTTTTTTTTTTTTTTTTTTTTTTTTTGCTCAGCTTACATTTTTACCTTAAACCACACTTTTAAAACGATTTCCTGGTTATTGCATATTGACATAAAAGAATTTTAGCTTAATTTACTTTTCATTTCCTATAATAATACTAGAAAGAATATTAAAAGAGGTAATCCTTTTTCATATCCTAAAAGTAGAATAACATTTAAGCTGTCCCACAAAGATGAGAATTTAAATCATTCTTAAAGACTCACTTCTGTTCTCTGTTGAAAAGAATTCTACAGCCGTCATTCAGGCATTTCCCAGCATACACTGGGACATTCTTCTTTACAGCCAACTTGTGGAATTTCTTGTGAATATTGAATGAAATCACATCATAAAGCCTTCTTGGGAGGTTTTTTTTGTTGTTTTTTTGTTTTTGTTTTTGGAGTGGATTTCATTTTGATCAATAACAAAGAGATTTACAGTCACTTTAACTTCCTTTTACAGTTTTGAGAAAAGTAACTTGAGAAAACATAGTCTCCTCTAAAGTATTGTTTCTATTTACTATTTATGTTAGGTGCATATAGTATAGATATTTCTGCCTATGCTAAAAATGTTGTTTCACATGTTGTCAAAAATTCTATTTAAATGTTTTCAAAACCCACCCTGAGTTAGATGGTTTTCCATCTTTAATATAACTTGATTTTATTTCCCAGCAAATATTCTAAAATTTAGTATAAAATCTATACCCTAGAGCAAAGGGAGATATTTCCTACTATTTTTTTTTTAATCAAAAATATAGAAAATTTAAACTTTACACATGAAGGAAACAAAAAAACAGAGTGCCAGATACATTTAAACAAAGGTTTAAGTCCTATTGTAGCCATCAAAGAGTTCTGGATTTGGAGCCCTAAGATCTACATTTTAGCAAAACTAAGTCTTACCCGTTTTATGCCCAGGAGCAAGTAGTCTCCATGCTCAAGCCTTCTCTAAAATTGGTATAATAATGCTTCTTTTCCTCTCCATCTCACTGTGTTGTTGTGGAGATTAAACGAAATCAAATTATGTAATGTTAGAGCCAGATGGAACCTTAAAGGTTATTTAATTCCTACAACTTACAAAGCTAAGATCAAGCAGAGCAAAGTGACTTATGCATAACATGTAACCTCACTTTGCAGAATATAATATTCTATCTTTGCATATGCATAGATGGCATTATTGTTGGCACTGCTGATTTTCACAGACCACCTCAGAATTCATAGCAGAATGGGTACCATAATGATATTAATTTTGCTATTCATTGGGTACTATAGTTGTATAGCTTTTGTGACCTGAAAGAACAGCTGGATAATGTTAAGATTTTGGTAGGTAGCAAACTCAGAAGGCTAGGGGCACTCAACAGATTTCCATTAATACACAAAATTAGTTAAGTACATGGTCAGATCTTTTTGCATTAGAAGGCCAATACCGCATGAGATGTATTTTTTTCATTAGTAATCCTTATTTACAGAGAAATCACCTTCTGCCCTCCTAAATTTCCAACATTTTTTCAGATAAAAAGTTTTTCTTCATTGTCTCATCTTAAATATTGCATATAATTGCTACCATTAAATGACTTTTTGGCCTAAAATTGTTGGAAATGGAAGAGGTAGCATGCTGTCGTCTAGCCCACAAACTGGATTGGGTGTTCAAAGCCCTGAGTTTGATACCAACTTTTAATAGATTATTTCTTGTGTGATCTGTCACAGGTTTTTGCTACATTTGGTCTCATTTCCCTCATCCATAAAAAGATTTTGCCAGATAATTTCGAAGGCTTTTTCTAGTGTTGTCTTAAAAACCTGTGAACGGTGAGACCTGATTTCACATGGTATAGTAAATAGAGAGTATTGACCTGTCAGTTAGGAGATACCTGGCTGCTGCAAATCCATTGGTATCTAAATATGTAACTTTGGACAGATCATTTAATTTTCTTACTACCCCAGTATATTTAGCTGTAAAATGAGGGAGTTGGACTAGCTATCTTAAGTCCCATCTATTTGCTTTTGGTGCCTGCCTTAAGAAACTGGGGTCTAAATCTGCACTAATTCAACATGAAAATATTGAATGACACTGGCAATTCATTCTGAGCATGTTGGACTTAAGCAAAAATAAATGATTCCAATAACAAAATTTAGAATAATGAAAATTGAAGTTAATCATTCATGTTAAAGTTTTATTAATTTAATCAACAACATTTCAACTTTACATGAGGTATCAGAGAGTGAAAGGACCTGAATTTCAGTACCAGCAGAGCTGGCAAATCATTGCCTTTCTGGGTTTCAGGTATCTTATCTGTAAAATGAAAGGGTTAAAAAGATGTTGTCCAAGTTAACTTCCTGCTCTAACATTCAATAAATCTTAAATTATATCATCCAGTTACTTTCACTTCCAGCAAACAGTTTATTATCACTATTTTAAGAAGAAATGGTAATACGGAATGAAATTTAATTTAATCCATGTTTTGTTTTGGGTTGTGTGTGTGGGGTTTGTTTTTGTTTTGTTTTGTTTTGTTTTGTTTTGTTTTTTTTGTTTTTTGTTTTTGTTTTTAACAGATGTAGTAATATAGGTTAGTATGAAATCCTCTTCACCAAGGGACTTTCTTTTTGAATGCTTTGTATCACTA
The DNA here is from genome assembly GCF_048593235.1 of Sminthopsis crassicaudata. Lineage (NCBI taxonomy): Eukaryota > Metazoa > Chordata > Mammalia > Dasyuromorphia > Dasyuridae > Sminthopsis > Sminthopsis crassicaudata. The sequence continues at coordinate 327,502,023 of NC_133619.1, read as the reverse complement.
CATCAAAATATTGTTTTCTCTTTTTAAAAGTAAAGCTCTTTAATTTATGCACACAGAGTCCTCCTCCAGTGCCGCCTTAAGGTTTAGAGGTGGGCTTGGCCTTGGCTTCTCAAAGTCTATGCCAGCAAAGTACAAGCTCTGGCAAATTTCACTCTCCTCCATAGCCCTAGAAGTAAGTTTTATTGGCTTTCTGAGATCCATCCTAACCAAGTACAGAGAGGCTCAATACTCATTATTAAATAAGCAGGTCACTTAGTGATAAATTCCTTTTTTTACCATTGCAACCTCTGACCTTTTTGTATTCTATATATACTTATGAGGTGCCTTTTGTTTCCACTGATACAGTGTAAGCTTCAGGTCAGTGACAGCTTCATTTTTGTCTCTGCTATCCCACTGCCCAGCAGAGTAGAAACTTGATGAATCGTTATTGGTTGATTGATTGAAGAATAAAAGAACCAAAAACTTGCAAGCCAGAGAGGTGTCTCATTTATACATCCTTAGTACTTTCTTTAATGAGTTTCGAGGACATTGTACATGACAAGCACCCAAAAAATAGCCCCTAAAAATTTTGGAATTTTTTTTTTATTTTTAAATAAAGAAAATATTCATTATTGATAAATAATTCCTGAATCATCTCCACCTGGGCAGTCATACCATTGGGTTATTAAAACTAAATTTCCAAATTAACATGAAGCTAGAAAAATGAATAAAAATTTTAAAAAGATTTGGCATGTGTAATTAAGTGCAACTTGACTTATTTAACTTTTACCCAAATTATCAGTGAGAGAGAGGAGAAGAAAGGAGGAAATTTAAGAGAAAAAGAGAGAGAAAGAAAAGAATGATGGAAGGATATTTGTTCTGATTTTAACAGTTTCATTCTAATGTTTAATTATTATAAATCAGTTCCTATACTGAAAACAAAAGAACTGAAAATGCTCTAACAACAACTAAGACAACATTCAACTCAACAAGCAAGAGAGATGTTAGCCAAAGGCACCACCAATTCAGATTATAAATTTAATGGTTAAATCTTAAAGAAATGGAAATTGAGAGATTATGAATAGCACTGCTTCATAAAACAGTGAAATGCATGGGATAGAAATCCCAATGTAAATAAAAGAAATGCATGGGATAGAAATCCCAATGTAAATAAAAGCTGTCTGGTGAGAGATCCACACCAGCAAAGTCGTAGGATTTAAAATCAGGTAGACTCCTGTTTACAGATGAGGGAACTGTGACTCCCCAGAAGGGAAATAACTCAACTAGGACACAGCTTCAGCTGTCTGAGGCAAGATTAAGACCCAGGTACATTAGATATATATCCATAACTATAAATGTCATTGCAACTTTTTTTCTTTAACATAATCTTCTCTTCAGCCTGTTTCCAAAGTAAATCAACTCTTCCTAGAGTTTTGTTTTCTCATTGTTTTGCTTTAGGTTCTGTCTTGCTCTTTCATCTTTTTGCTTTTCTGCTAAGAAATCAAAGACCTTGTGTCCCTAGCCTCAGAGTAAAGAGAGACAAGCCAACATTGCTGCAGTTTAAATCCTATTTATGTAATTACATTTTGTACTGTATTCATTTTTTTCACTTATATGTCACCTCCATTATAACATAACTAGACCCTCAAATATGGTTTTATTTAGATTTTGCATGAAACTATCAAACTTGGTTACAGAAATACAGCACATGAAACTGTTTCAGAAAAGCTAATTAACAGCTAAATCTTCACTGCTAAAAAAACATTCCTTGTTATTAGTCCTAAACATTAATGAATAAATCTTTTCTCTTCAGATAAACATGGGTATACACACACACACACACACACACACACACACACATTCATTCTGACAGCTCAGATTTAAGAAATTGGTAGGGAAAAGAACACTTTTATTTTAAAATATATTCTGTATGTATTTATATTTAGGAAAAATTAAAAATAACTTACCAAAAATTATACCATTTCTAGGCCAGCTAAAAATCAAACCTGTAAATATACTATTCTGCACGTAGAATTAATTATTGCAAGCCTAAATCCAAAATTTATAGCATTCTGTAAGTGAGCATGTCCTGTGTGTGTTTATATGCATGCAGACATTGGTATGTATATATGATTTTGAGATTGGACTATAACATCTCAGAAAGTAAATATTATATTAAGTATAGTATTAAATATTACTATCATGATGATTATATTAAAAGCTATTTCAAATCTTGACGTGTTCCCTAAGCCCATAGATTGCATAGAAAATAAAAATAATTACAAAATTAAATTTGGAATTTCAAAACTAAACCTGTTTTTGTTTATTGTAAAAGTTGCTTATGTTACTAAATGAACTCAGTACTTTCCAGTACCCAAAGTATCAGAAGGTTACAGAAGTTTTATTCCTGTGAAAAAGGAAAATAACAGTAAGTCTTTCAAAGAAACACCCTGTTTTCTCTTTCTCTAAAGGATGGTCTTAATGACAGATAGAAAAAACTTTTCAAAATCAATACAACAGTTGTTTATTCATTGCCTGCTGTTTGTTCGGTGCTGTCAAATCAAGGAGACTCAAAAAAAAAAAAAAGTCCTACCCTGTAGAGGCCCAATAATCTCATTTATAAGCAGACTATCATTCAGTTTTCAAATAACAGGAACAGGTAAATTCAGAATAGAGAGTTATTTACATGGACAAAAATACAGTTGAGAAAGCGTTTACTGAAGAATCAGGACTTGCTAAGCGCTGAAAGATCATAGGATTTATATAATAGAAATTGAGAAGGGCAGAGAATCCTTTCATGAATATCAGTCAGCCAGACTACAAGGGCAAAGCCTTAAAAAAAAATAAATAAATAAATCTCAAGGAGCTTCCATTCAAAGATTCTTCTGTTTGAAGTCATTCCAGGCAGAAGACAAAGCAAGTGATAGTGGGGTTTTGTTTTGTTTTTCTTTTTTAATGCCATGAAAATTCAGTAGATGCAAAAAATAATGTTGCTATGAAAATAAGAGGAGAAATTTGTTCTAAAGAATGGTAGGGAGGGGCATTTAATGAGGTCATAATAAAAATAATAGATCTGTGCCTTTAACAGTACATTTAAACCCGGTAGAGATGGTAGGGCCAAGAAGCATTTCCCAAAGGCATTTCCTGCTTGAGCAGGTGTATGGAAGTAGGATGGCACAGGAAACTTGTTTGAAAAACAGTTTGATTGTAATGTAAAGTATGTGAAAGGGAATATTTGAGATATATAAGGCCAGCAAATGATAGAGGGCATAATGCTGGGCAGAAAAGCTTGAGTTTTTTCAGTATCCGATAGTCAAGTCATTCTTTCCTCCACTCTTCATCTCTCCAACCCCTTTCTCATCCAAATCCCTTATTTTGCTGTCAAAGTAAATATTCTTTATATAAATTTGCTTACGGCACTCATTAGCTCAAATATTTAGGAGCTACTTATTAAAATACTGCTTTAAAATTCAACCTTCTTTGTTTGGGCATTGAGGACCTTTTGAAGCCTACTTTTCCAACCTCATCTTATATTACTCCCCTTTAACCATCACACTCCTGCTAAGCTGGAGTCTGCATTCTCTCTTTTCATTTCTCCCCTCCCAACCTACACAATGTACACAAAATGTACTTCAATCCTTCTTGTTTTTTTCATATAATTTATTAAGCTAGAAATATCCTCTCCACTTCTAATCTATTTAATTTCTTCATTCCATCTCACATGCCATGTGTTTTGTGAAGCCTGAGTGGTTATGGGAAAAGGCTTTTATAAATTGTATAACATTACATAGAGTAAATGATTGCTTTTTGATGTACACATTATATTCCCATTTCATGAATGGACATTTCATAAGTAAAAATATCATGATTTTTTTTATTACATGCCAAACACTATCCTAAGTCCTTTACAAATAGTTTATTTGGTCTCACAGCAGCCCTATAAGGAAGGTACTTTTTTTTTTACCTCCATTTTTACAGTTGAGGAAACTAAGCCAGGCAGAGGTTAAATGATTTCCTCAGGGTCCCATAGCTAGGCAGTGTGAGGCTGTTCTGAATCCAGGCCCAGTACTCTTTTATCTACTGTGCCACCCTAAGTGTCTTTAGCTAGAAAGTAGAAATGAGAATCACAACCCAGTTTTTCTTAAAGTCTAATGTTCTTTTAGCCCCACTATGTTATCTCAAGAGAATGAGAGTCTGGTTTAGGGTGACAGCCATAAGAACTGAGAGGAAGGCCAAGTCTACAAAAGGAGAGAAAGAAGAGACATGTACTAAAGTACCTGCCATGTACTGTTTAACCAAATACAAATGTTCTGTGCACTTTTTACAGATAGCACCACATTTGATTCCAGCATTACCATCATCTTTAGAGTTGTAGAAATTGGAGTTAAATGACTTGCCCAGAATCGCTAAGCTAATGTCTGAAGCCAGAGTTGAATTCCTGATGGCTAGGCTCAGCACTGTAGTGACTATGCTATCATCTGCCTCTAAGTCTAAGATGAGAAGGCCAGGGGATAGATCCAAGTGATCCTGCAGAGACAATTGCATTATATAGCTTTGTAAAATCTATATTTTAAGTTTAATAATTGATTTTACTGAGTATTGATATTTTCCAAAAGTTATTTTCAATCATAAGTATAAAATACTTGCTATAATTTTCCTTTTATAAAAATATCAAGTTCTATTAGTCTTATACTACTGTCATTTCCTATTCCATTCTTTATAGAGCCCTCACTTATAGCAAAACAAAATTTCTGCCATGTCTAGAAAACATATACAACATTACAACATGTAAAGTGAACCATCTCTCTGTTGAGGAGAGCAAAATTTATTTCATCATTAGCCCTCAATTCTAAATACCTTCTATTTGTACTTTTGTAAAGTACAATAATATTCCATTATGTTACTATGAATCAATTTATGCAACCCTTCCTCTATGGCCTTCTACTTTATTTATAATTTTATGCCACCACCAAAAAAATGCCAGTTTTTTTGTTTTATATAATAATTTCTTCTGTGTCCTTGACCACCTTGGGATCTATACTTAGCAGTGAAAAAAGCTGGGGCATAGGATATGAGCATTTTAGTCTCTTTTCTCATGAAAAAAGCTGGGGCATAAAATGTGAGCATTTTAGTCTCTTTTCTCGTAATAATTTCATTTTGTTTTCTGTAACAGACCAATTCATATTTACATCAACAATGCATTAGTATACCTGTCTTCCCACAATTACTCCAACATCAACTATTTCCATTTTTTATTACCCTCAAACTAATTTGATGGGTGTAGGTCAAGCTTCCTTTGGTATAATTTATAAAATAGTTGGTGAGGGGAAGGGGCCTTTTGAGAGGGGTTGCATCTTAGGGCCTAATTTATTTAATAAAAAGAATTATGTCTGTGGAGTTTGAGTTTAAAGCAATGAAAAAATGGTCAATTTGTGGGCAGTTTTCTAGTAATTTATCTGGGGGGGGGGTGTGTATATACACACACACAAATATATTGAATTTTCTCTTTGTTTCTCTTTGGTTTGGAATAATAGAAACTGGTTAGACCCAGCCCAAACACTTCATATTCCAAAACCTGAAAAAGAAGAAACTGAATTCTTTTTGTTATATATCCTAGAAATTAGACCCTCTTTGAAAATTTTAACAAGCCAGAACTCATCTCTAACCTTGAATACCTTACCTTGGGAGTCTTATCCTTTCATCCTATTTGTTCCAATAATCCCCAGACCTGAGCAATTTCTAATCTCAGTTATCTACTAACTCCTGAATCAAAAGCCATGCTAGGAAAAAATCATGAAATCTTTGTTTTGTTCACAATAATTTTAAACTGAGCTCTCATAATTACTCAGCAAGCATTTTATTCATCTAGATCCCTTTTCTATTTATCATAGCAACTGTTGTAAGCCTACTCCTATCTCCTTAAATCTTCAACTTGACCTTCAGCTTTCTTTTTCAATAAATTTCACTTCCTACAGTACAAGTATTAAAGCCGTTAATCATGAACTCTTATCTCCTCACCATCATGCCTCAGAACTTTGCTACATTCTCCTTTGCTTCAATTTCAGATTATGAGATGATCTTCCTTCTGTCCAATACTAAACTTTCCATTGCTAACTGTTGAATCCCCTGTCTCTCATTTTTTCTGAACTGGAGTACTGAAGTGTTGCATTCCCATATAGCATCCTTCAATATGCTTGTTTCCTTCACTTGAAAAAGTCTCCCACCCAACAAATCAAACCAAATGTGCCTAAAACTAAACTCATCAATTAACTTAAAATCCTTTACTTTGCGAATGTACCACCCTCTTTCTGGTTTAACCAGATTCAAAATTTTAGAGCCATTTTTGCCTCTTTCCTTTCTCTCCAAATAAATTGTTTTGTTTCTTCATTTACAGTGACCTATATGTGTTTCTTCTCAATTCAGTTCAAACATTTACTAAGAATGCAGGTATTCTGTTTAAGTATTGAGGATACAAAAACAAAACTATTCTCCCTCAAAGTTTACATTCTACTTGAGAATCTACCAAAAGCAAGTAATTTGAGGAGGGAGAAAACTGACATTTAGATAAATCAGAGAAATTTCACACTAGTTGAGCCTTGGGGAAGGGGGGAGAGTAAGAATTCTGGATATGAAAGATGACTCATATGCAGAGAGGCATATTTTGTTTTTATATGTCTTTCACGTTCCCCACCCCCCCATATTCAAAAAGCCACCCCTTATTTTTTTTTTAATTTTTAATGAAAAAGAAATAAAGTCAATTGATTAAAACCGGCCACCACAACTAAATATTCATCTCTGAAAAGATAGCTCTCTTCCCTAAGACCAAATTTGATTATTTTAGTTAATTTTTTATTTGCTAAATACCTGGGTTGTAAAAATAAAAATGAGCATTCCTTGCCCTCACTAAATTCATATATTTTTAACTCATGCAAATAAATGATGCCTTTTGCCAGACTTAAAAGTGCTACATAAACTTCAGCTGTTCTGGCAAGATAGAAAATATACATGTATAAATTTATATAAAGAAAATGAGAGTTTTGTAGTATATGCTCATTTTTGTAAACTTTGGCAAGATACACAAAGTAAGCACAAAGTAATTTTAAGAACATTAACATCTTAGAAGAGTTAGGACTCAAGCTTCATGTAGAAAGTGATATTTGAACTATGGACAGGAATATCCCAAACCTCTGGAGTTTAGAATCATAGCCTCAGACATGAGCTGAAACTAGACTGATCATATTTAAATAGCTAACTATCACTGAGGTCTTAGTTAAATAATTTTCTACAGTGAAAATCTCTAAGATAGATGCCAAAAGTAGTTATCTTATTAGACATCCTTTGGCAAACCATCCTCCTTTGACAAGTGTGAATTCATTCTTGATTTTCCTCACCACCAGTGGCAGTGACTGCAATTTTATAGGTTCAGTGAATATGAGCTACCACTTGTTCTCCAGTCTTATTCTGTATTCTCTGGCCATTAAGATACATATAAAACATACTTTCTCCCCATTTCTGGCATTTAAAAATCCTTCTCTTCCTTTATAATATCCCCTTTAAGTGAGGGATTGTCATTCTTGTTTATTTGTAAATTGAAAGTTATCTTTTCCACCAAATTTTACTAATTTTAGTAAATCATTTTGTCTTGATTTTTGCTGAGCCCTATGACATGCTACATTTTATCATATTTATTTTTTTGTATTTCCCCAACCCCCCAGTATGTTGAGGTTTTTTTTTAGCTCATTAATGGTGTGGGTTGTCGTTTTTTTGTTTTGTTTTGTTTTTTTCTCATTGTTAATTTATTCCCTTCCTTGCTCAAATATTTCACTAAGTGAATTCAGGTGCCAAGGCAAGAAAAAATACTTTATGAGGTACGGGAATAATTTGCAAACCTATTGTATAATATTTGTGACATTAGATTCAAATTGTGAAAGATTCAAGAAGTGTCAAAAGAACAGAAGCAGGTAGATATGGTCTTTTCGAAAAGGGTGGGGGGAAGGGTGAAATATTCGAGAATCTGATTTGATTTTTGTGTCAGGAAAATCAACAAGTCAACAGGCATTTGTTAAGAGCTAACATTTGTTAGTCATGCTAGGCATGGTGATGTAAAGAAAGATCAGGAAGCAAAAACCACAAAAAACAATGCAGACAATTATGTACAAATAAGATAAATACACAGTAAATTGGGGATAATCTCAAAAGGAAGTCACTAAGATTAAGGAAGACTAGATAGGCTTCTTGTAGAAGATAGTTCTTTAGCTGAGACTTAAAAGAACATAGGGAATCCCAGAAGTATAGGTTAAGAGGAAGAGAGTTCGAAGCATTGGGAACGATTAATGAAAATGCAATAGTGAGAACAACTAATGAAAATGCCTGGAGTTGAGAGATTGGGTGTTTCAAAGTGGTCAGTATTATTGGATCCCAGAATACATAAAGGATCCAAGTATGGTATAAGAAGATTGGAAAGGTAGAAGGGAATCAATGTATGAAGAGCTTTGAATGCCAAACAATTTTCTGGAAGTAGTAGGGAGTTTATTGAGGTGTCAGTCGTGCCATAGTTTTCTACTTACAGAAAAATCAGTTTGATAGTTAAATGAAAGAAGGATTGGAATGGGGAGCAACTTATGCCAAGGAAACCAACTACAGGCCACTGCAATAGTAGAAACATGAGGGCTTGCACCATGGTGCTGCAATGTCATAAGAGAGATAAATGGTTTATTTACTATGCATTCTAGGATTTTAAACATTTGGGGGGAAAAATGCTAATCACTGGAAACTAACAAAGGTTTACTAAAGCAAAGCATGTTTAAACTAAGTCCCATTTCCTCTTTAATGACCCAAGTTAGTTGGCAAAGGCATACTTACATCTGAGTTTTAGACAGGTATTTTGTGTCATCTTTTAAGATGTCCTATGGATAATATGGTGAAATGTGGGCCAAATAATAGTGCTTATTAGGTGGATCTGCTACTTATCAAATCACCATATGCAAAAATATGCTAATTATTTGTTGAATCAGCCTAAAGGGAGGTCTTTGGTAACTTTGCTGGAGACTTGCCCTTGGCCCTACATCAGCCCTCATTTTTATCCTTGATTTTAAAGGAGTGTTTGCGAATGATACCAATAAAACAATTGTCACACAAGACTAGAACAACAAACTGAAAGATAAATTTTAACAATTTTAGTTTAAAATACCAAAATTTAGATTTTTTTTAACTCATGTGTTTAAGTTATAGTACAAAATGGAAGAGACCTGTTTTTCTAATATCTAATATAAAAAATATCCAGGAGTTTTAGCTGAACACAATGTTAATATAAATCCTCAATGTGATTTGGTTTCTAAAAAAAACAACAACAACAACAACAGCATTCCTTGTTTTTTCCTCAAAAAAAGGGGGGGATTTCATTTAGATCATAGGAAGTGAAAAGTTGACTGTACTATATCAGACTATATCTAGAGTACTGTCTTCAGTTCTTGTTTCCACATTCACACTGCCTAAGTATAAAGGACATCTAGAGGAGGTTAATTTGGATAATTGATTATCAAAATTGTCTTATCAATCACCATTCAAGGATTCTGTAGCTGGATGAGAGAGATGATAGAGGTCTTTAAATATTTAAAGGGTGGTAAAATGAGATAGATAACAAAGGGATTAAATTATTCGATGTTAATGTAAAGGACTTTTACTATTTACCATAAGATATGATGAAAATGAGAAATTGAGAAACATGGATAGTCTAAAAGTATTGCCAGGTGAAAAAAACAGAACTAGAAAATGCACTGTCATACATAGTGACAATTATAGAAGCAAAAACATAACAGAGAGCCAAACTCAGGTTTATCACTATAGATCATTTATTATCTCAGAATACAAATAGTAAAACATAAATCTTTTCTTAGGAATTCATGAGATTGTTATAAGGATCAAGATAAATATAGATAAAATACTTTGTAATGTGAGCTGTTATTTAATAATAATAGTACTTGCCTCAGCTGTTCTTCAAGTACTGTCATGTACATAAATATGTTACACATATTACTTATATACACATTTCAGAGGGAAAAATAAATATAATAGTGATATAAGCATGCTAAAAATTCTGTGAACATTTCTTTCTATTTTGATAAAAGTAATCTTTTTAATCATTATTGTCTTAGATATTTGTCACTTTGTTATCATCACACTAAAAATACATGACAGTTTCATTTTCTCTGCTGAATAAGTTTTGCTAAACTGTAGTTGATAAGAGATCTGGTTTTGAAGTCAGGAAGACTTATATTTATTTAAGTTATCTCTGACAAAGTAGACTGTGATCAAAATTATGTCACTTAGCTTCTCAGTACTCTAAATAGCTAAGATCTAGAAAGTTACAGATAAGATATTGATTTTCATTGATAGAATTCCTTCTGTGGGAACTCCCTACCATGAATCACACAAGTCCAATTTGGGTTTTTTTTTAATGCACGGATATACAAAATTGTGTCAATGTTCTTTTCAGAAATAACTGAAAGTTCCCTTCTTTTCATTTGTCCATACACTTTTTTAAAATAGTAAAATTACAGGAAATTGGAATTAAGCAGCTTTCAATGAACAAACAACACAGCAAAATCTTAAGCAGTGAAAGTTAGAAATTACCAATACATGGTTCAAGTGCATTTACATGTCAAGATTTAACCCAGCTATTCAAGATCTGATTAAGTATGGAGACCATAATATATAGCTGACAAATGGTTTATATTCCTCATGAAAATCATACAGTCCTTTTAATGACCCCCAAATTTCTCCCTGAACAAAGACCTATCTTTTTGCATTTACATTCTCTTAACATCTTTTGTTTTAATGTCGCCTTCATTTCCCAATATGTTCCTTGCCCCTCCTGTTCCCAGAGAACATTCCTTTTTAACAAAGAACAAAAAGGGGGCAGGGGGAGAAGAAATCAGTTCAGCAAAACCAATCAACTCAAAATTATTTGCAATATTAATAATACATTCATATCCATCCATCTGCCATTACTATTACTCTGCAAAGAAAGGAAGATTATATTCTAATGTCTATTTGAGACAGTATTCTGGGTGATAGTCTTATTGCTGGGTTTTTGTTTTTGTTTTTGTTTTTTTCATTCATATTGTTAATGATCATTGTGATTTTATGCACTCTGCTTCAATTCATAAAGTTTCTCTTTACTTCCCTATATTCTTCATATTGTTTCTTTCTGTGTAGTAATATCCCATTGTATACATGTAACAGAGTGTTCTATCATTCTCCTGTCGACGGGCATCTACTCTGTTCACAGGTGTTTATTCCACGCCCCCCCCCAAAAAAAATACTGTTATAAATATTTTGTTTTATTTGAGATCTTTATTTTTATAATTTATCTCTTTTCTTTGTAAATGCCTAGCAGTAGGACCTGCATCAAAGGATATGAACATATGATTACTTTCTTCTCATAATTCTAAAAAGCTTTCCAGGATAGTTGGGGGAAATTCACTGTTACATCAGCAGTATATTAGTATCTCTATTATACCCCCTCTGACATAGATTACTTTGATCTTGTCATCTTTTCCAGTTTGCTTCATGTGAGGTATACGCTCAGCTATTTTGATTTGCACTTTTCTTCATATTAATATAGAGCAATGTTTATAGCTGATAATAGTTTGTGATTTTTTTCTTTTTAAAAAAATCTTCTTAGCTTTTCATTATTTTACCCATCAGCAGATACTTTTTTTTTTTTTTTTTTTTTTTTTTAGGATAAAACCTCTCTTTTTAATATCAGCATTTTTCCAGTGACACTATATATATATATATATATATATATATATATATATATATATATATATATATATATATATATATATAAAATACCAGAATCTCTTAAGAATTAAAGTTGTGGGTCACTTGAAGAACAATGAAAAGGTGCATAGTAGGAACTAACAAAGAATTGCCTTAGGGAAATAGCATAGAGACTATGTTTGGAGAGATATATGGACAGAAGACAAATGAACTAGTCATGTAACGAGCAAAGAATAACTCAGGAATTGTTTATGTACTCAGTTGATATCCACACAATGTCAGGGAATGAGAGCTGGGGGAAGGTTTGATGAGGAATAATTTCTTTTTATGGATGATATAGGGTAGGATATGAACTGGAGTCACACAGAATAAAAAATCATGGCCATGTTGGGATATTTATATCTTTGTTAGGAGTATCCATATCAGTGAGAGCATAGATATTGAAATATTAATCATAGGTCATCTTTGCTTTTTACACTGAATCTAACTACAAAGAAGTACTATGACACCTGTTCCCTATCTGAGAGCAACTGACTTCCAGAATATCCTCAGTGCCTCTCTTCAACAGTGTCTTAAAGGAGGAAAAGTTTAGAGTTGGAAGGAACTTCAGAAGTTTTCTAGCCAATTCCTTCCCTTTAGCATTGAGGAAACAGAGTTCCAATAAGGTTAAGCATCTGACAGCTGGCAACTTTACAAAGCATTCCCTTTACAAAACTTATTACCTGAGTGGACTAATTATTTCAGTCTGAATATAGCCTCATTTCCTTTCTCAGTACTTTCCTTTTCATGATCATCTAACCTGGGGCAGCTAGATAATACAATAAATAAGATTATAAACCCTGTATTCAGGAGGATCCGAGTTCATGGCCTCAAATACAATACTAACTGATTCTGGGCAAATCACTTAACCCTAAATGCCTCATCAAAAACAAAACAAGACAAAAAACAAAGATATATCTATAGTCATCTAATGTAGCTATAGCTTTCAGTGAAAAGGACTCCCCCTGATTATTCAGAAGATCACAATCAGTACCAGTTGGAGGTATGGTTATGTAACTTTTTTCTCTTAAATTCATTGTTTTGTGAATCACTTTCAGTGATAATCTGGAAAAGTCCCTTCATAAAAAGCAAGGATATCTGATGTTTATCCTTGTTTCCTCTTGTGCCTAACAGTGCATATGGAAGGCACTTAATAAGTATAGCTGCTATGGAGTCACTTGGATATAGAATTAGAGCCCAAGGATGGAAACCAAGAATTCCTGAGCAATAAACAGAGACTTGGGAGAGCTAGCATGAGGAAGCAGTGCCAAGAAACAGAAAAATGGGGTTTCCATGTGGGCATGATCTCCCTCCCTTAGGGGAAGGCCTCCACAAGGGAATCATCAACATCAAGGAATCAAATGGAAAAACACAGGTAGATGGAGGGCTGGAAACAGGACCACACACTAAGATACTGAGGAGAGAGCCCCCTCTACCAGCACTTATGGACACAGACCAAAAGAGAGCTATTGGCAGATGGAGACAAGAAGGAAAGACTCAACAAGAAAGTAACCTAGAATTATATTTAGATGGTAACATTATATATATTACATATTATATTATATTATATCATATATATGTTAGCTTGGGGCAAGCTGGCACCTACCAAATGAGAGGCTGATTGAACTCTGTTGCAATACTAAGTTCTTCCAGGTGTCCCAGCAGAGGTAAGGATGGTGTGACTCTTTCTCCTTTGGTGGGAGGGGAGAAGTCAGAAGTCACAGTAATTTAAGGTAAAATGGGGAGGTAACTTGGCTTCCAGATGAAACAACAAGTGTTGAGAAAATGGGATAGAGCTATTCTGATAGCAGGCTAGGCCCGAAATTCTAGCACTGTGGTTCTATGGAACATATATAGTCCCACCTGATAGATCTCAAGAGATAGAGAGACATAAGTGTAACTCTCTTATTACTGACCCTTCTGGGCTTTTAAGGCTTGGATTCAATCTCTCATTCATTTTGCTCCCATTACTCCAAATGAATATCAGAATATTTGTGTCTAAATATCCACAAAAATAAGGAAAAGACTCCTCGACTCTTCTTCAAGTATTCAGGCTTATATGACTTAATATGTAGGATCAACTCTATTTAAGCTAACAAAATAACATTAAAAAGGCTCAATGAAAGCCCATAGACAGTCAACAAAGGATGTGCTCCTCTCTGTATTCTTGTGTGCATTTGCTTATCTGCATGTGGGTTTATGATCTACTTATCCTTCAAACTCAAATCCTTCTTTTTCCATTAAGCTTTCCCAAGCTACTCTAGCCCAGAGTGATCTTTCTCCCTGATCTGACCTTTAATATTTATTGTCTCTGTGATTCCCTTAGCAACTAATGATAGAATCCAGAATTAGAAGAGACTTCTCATCTTCTGACTGAAGTAGGAAACTACTCAAAAACTTCCAAAATGAGAAGATACAATCTTGAGAATTATTTCCCTTTTGAACAACTCTTATTTTTAGATTTTTTGTTTGTTTGTTTCAATATAGTTTACCTAAATCCATTTGCTTATAATTCTCTCCTCTAGGATAAAGCAGGACAAATCAAGTGGTAAACCTTCACATATTTGACAGCTATCATGTTTTCCTTAAGTCTTTTCTAAGCTAAATATTCACCTATCCTTCAACTCATACTTCCACAGCATGTTTTGTAGTTCCTTCACCATCGTGGTGTACCATATTTTGTATAAACTCTACTTTGTTGCCTAAAATGTACAGCTGACTGATAGCAAAGATATGTTTAGACTAGAGCAGAGGATAGTGAGCCTTATTCTAGATTATGTTTGTTTTAGTGGAACTTAATTTCATATTCATGTTTTTGAATGCCATGTCACCCTGCTGCTTCATCACTGAATCTACAGTTTACTAAAATCCCCACATTCTGTTCACATGAATCATTGTTTAGCCACATCTATACTGGCTTACACAGATGCAGATAATTTTTTTTAATAATAAGAGCTTTGCACTTATCCCAGTAAAATTTTATCTAATTAGAATGAGCTCATAATTCCATCCTACCCTTATACATTATCCCACGTGGTAGCCAGACCTTTCCAAGTGGTGCCATCCCTGCAATAGAGCACTCTAGAATTTTGCCAAGAACCACAATCAAAGTTACACTGGCCTAGGAGAATCTAGACCATGTTCTTCCCCTTTCTGAAAAGTGTGGTACATTATACCTGCCTCTATTCCTGAAGCTCCTCTTCCATTCTCCACAATTTTTCAGAAATCACCAACAACAATTCATCAGTCACATCTGCAAGTTCTTTCAGTGCCCTGGAATGTACTTTTGGACCTGGTGACTTGAGCCTCACTGAGAGCATTTAGCTCTTACCATCTCTTCAGTCATTGTGTATCCTTTGGTAATAATGATAATTGCTCATATTTCTATAGTACTTTTACAATCTATATAACTACTTTTCTCACAACAACTAAGTATAATAGGAAGTATGAGTATACCCATTATAAACAAGTGAGAAAACTGAGACTTAGAAAGATTAAGTGACTTGCCCACAGCCATAGGTAATAAGTAGCAAAGCCTTGGCATGAATACAAGGTTTCCAAGACCCATTCTGCTTACTCTACTGCTTCCCTTTTACACACACACACACACACACACACACACACACACACACACATTATTTTGTTAGCAAAATATTTTGCACATATTGCCCCATTTGATCATCAAAATTGTCTAATGAGGTAGGTGTTGAAAATCAGCATTACTGTTCCTTTTTATATTTAACCTGAAACCTAGAAAAGTTAAATAACTTACTCAAAATCATATAAAGTTACAAGAACCACAGCTTGAACTCACATCTTCTCATTCCAAATCTCTTTTTTTTCCTTTGTATCATAACTTAAGATATTCTTCATTAATATGCTGTTTATTTTTTTGTGTCACTATTTTATGTTCTGCATGTTTATGTCTTCTCTGTTAAATTACAAGCTCCTTAAGAAAAAAATGGAGCCCACAATGATTAACTTAGTACCTTCTGGCTAAGAATTGGAATGGAACTTGTGCCCATCAATTGGGAATGATATGTGATTATAGTGAAATATTATTGTGCTATAAGAAATGACAAGCAGGATAGTTTCAGAAAAACCTGGAAAGATTTACATGAATTATTGCATAGTAAAGTGAGCAGAATCAGGAGAATGTTGTATACCGTAACAGCAAACATGGCTTAATGAAGAACTGTGAATGATCTAGCTATTTTCAGCAATACAAAAATTTAAAACAATCCCCACTGGAATAATGATGAAGTATACTATCCTCCTCCAGAAAAAAACTGATATTGATTAAATACATACTAAAAACATGCTATTTTTCATTTCCTTTCATTCTTTTTCTTTTATTCAAGTCATCTTATACAAAGTAACTAATATGGGATTATTTTATGCAATTGTACATATATAATCTGTATCTGGTTACTTACCATCTCAGGGAGTAGGGAAGATTGGGAGAATAGAAGGGATAGAATTTGAAACTCAAAATTTTAAGTTTAAAAAATTAAAAAAAAAACAACAACAACAAAACAGTTCCTTAATCATCACTACTAATTGATAACTATGTTATATGTTTTTTTTTTTGTGTGTGTGTGTGTGTGTGTTCATTATGGGTCTTTGTCCATCTGTCTATTCTGATGTGTGTGGAAGGAGTGTGTCTATCTCAGATCTTTCCATGTAATTCTACATTTATCTCATATCTGTATAAATATGTGAAGTTGCCTAAGTTTTAAAATTCCAAAAATAGGAGTAGGAACTGGACTTATGATTTTCATTGGGGTAAGGAACTCCCAAATGAAAAATCTCCTTCCACCAAATGAAAGTTAGAGCCTCTTTCGCATCTTAGAGCCTTAAGGTTGCTAGGAGCAATCAGAAGTAAAGTGAGTTACTTAGGTTCACCCAGAGGTGGATTTGAATCAAAACTTCTTGATAGGGGTACATTGCAAGATATAGAGGCTGGATAGATGTTAAGACAAGACCCATGGTTATCTTTTTGTCAGAAGGAAAAAGAATTACTTATTCCCATCTTGTACAATCCCTATGAAGTCAAACAGTGCAAGGGAAGGAAAGAAGAGTCCTCTTAGTGCTGGTGGGTCTTCCCACCATCCTACTGTCTTAGATGTGCTGTGAAAGAATCGCCCAATATCAAGAGAGGGGAGCAGGGGAGAGGAGAGGGCAGAAAAAGTATTAATGGTGGAGAACCTGAAGCCTAATGTAGTAAATTGTAAGTAGCAAAGCCAAGTTTCACATCTAATACCTTTTTATACTATACTATGCTTCTTCTCTGGGTGAATGTGCATGAGAATATGGCTGTTAATCTCTCTGGGCCTCAGTTTCCTGATCTGTTGTATGAAGGGGCTAGACTAATGGCTTCTGGGGCCCCTTCCAGCTTTAACTCTATGATCTTGGTTTGTGTAGGTACATATAAATGTATGTATTTTAAAAGCTCAGGTTAGAAGGGAGTTATATTTGGAGGCTTTAATATGTATTTAACATTTTGTCTATATATTTTATATATGGTTCTATGCCATTGTATATTTAATAAGAATGGTTTTACCCAAGGAGATAATTTAATTTATTTTTTCTTGTTTTCTCTCGGGAACAGTGTTGTCTTCTTCCCCCCACAAATGAGCAACCTGCTACCTTCTTTAGCCTCATACAAAGGAGAGAAGCTGTTATTAAATATTAGTTTGAAGCCAATTAAATAATAACTGGAATTATTCCCAAGCCATTTTATAATGCTCTGTGCAAATAAGCAGGTACTTTAGTGCTCTCATGCTTAAAAAATATAGTGCTCTTGTCAGCAATATGTATTATCCTAAAGTTGAGTTCTGATTTAAAGAGATGGTGTCTTTAAAACATACAAAATAGACTAAACTAAGAGTGAGCTTTATAATTATATTAAGTAGCTTAGGTTTTATTTCCAGTTTAAGCTCTAAAAGAAAGTCTGCTTAAGCACACATATAAATCACATCATCCAACCAGTCAGTAAGTGTTTATTAGGTACATACTTCATACCAGGAACTATGCTGGGCATTGAAGATACAATGCAAAAGTAAACAGACCCTACTCTAGAGAGAAAAGGCAGTGTGTATATATAGACTAGATCATGGGAAGAGCACTAACAGCTGGGGAGGATCAAGGAAGGTAAAAGAAGACTGTGACTTGAAAGGAGCCCAGGGATTCTAAGATGTGAAAGTGAGAAAAAAGGAGAGTGCATTTCAGGGAGGAGAGAAAATAGGAAGAGAATAGCCAGTACTAAGACATGGAGACTAGAAATTTGGTGCCATTTTTGAGAAAGAGAGTCTGATTGGAAGCGGATATATAACAGGATTGAGATGCCAGGATAGGGCCATTGTCTGAAGGGCTTTAAATTTCAAATGGGAGCTTATTTTTAATCCTGGAAATAATGGGGAACCACTAGAGTTTGAGTAAGGGAGTGGTGGGCAGAGTGAACTCTACACTTTACAGAAATCACTTTGGCAACTGTGTTGAAAATAAAGAGTAAAGAGACTTGGCCCAGAAATCATTGGAGAGGCTGTGGCAAAAGGTGATAAGGACCTGTCTAGAGTGGTGCCTATGCAACTGGAGAGAGTATTTATTTAGAGATGACGAGATTTGGCAGCTTCTTAGAAAGGATAGTGGGACTGGAGATCAAGAGAGAGACCAGGGCTAGGCAGATTTTAAGAGTTGTCAGCATAACAATTATTATAAAACCCATAGGAGTTGACAAAAGCACTGAAAGTGATTTCAGAAGGAGAAGAGAGCCCAGGACGGCGGCGTCTGGATATACACATAGTTAAGAGGTGGGGTCTGGATGATGATTCAGCAAAGGAAATTGAGGAGAGGTCAGACAGGAAGAGGACCAAGAGAGCAGTGTCATAAAAATCCAGAGAAGAGAACATTCAGGAATAAAGAGCAATCAACAGTGCCAGTGTCAGCAATTAGCAAAAAGGTAAGAACCAAGAAAAAGCCATCCTATTTGGCAGTTAAAAAACCATTGGCACTTTTGGAAAGAGCATTTCACTGATTGCATCAGAAACCAGATTGCAAATTATTGAGAGAATGAGAGATTATAGAGCCAATGAATATAGATAACTTTTTCTAAGAATGTGGCGAAAAAGGTAAAAGGGATATAGAGTGATTTCTTGAGGGTATGGTGAAGTCTAGAAAGGGTTTTTAAAGCATATGTGTAAGCTTCAAGGAAGGAACCTGTAGATAGAAATAAAAATTAAGAAGGTGATTATGGGAGCATTTTACTGGAGAAGGGGGGAGGGGATGAGAGACTAAGGTTACATGAACACTAGTTACAAATTGGGCTTGGTAGTAAGAGCCCCATCTTCATCAGAAACTGGAATGAAGGAAGAATGGATCTCAAGGGAATTCACAATGCTCAGTAAAATAATCAAGGTCTTCAGTTGAGATTGCAGAAGGGATGTTATTGGGGAAGTTTGAGAAGAAAAGAGCCCTTTTCACCACATCTTCTTAGCTCTTTTATCTGTGAATTCTGCTTTGAAGTTTAACTTTATATGTCAGAAAATCTTACATCACAATCAGTGAATGATGGTTATCTGTTGAATGCTAAAATTTATAGTATTAAGAATTTCTTTTGGTTTTCCTCTCTCATAATTTGATCTTGTTTGGTCATAAATTCTTCCCTTCTCCATAGAATCAAGAACCTAGAATCAACCTCCTAAAAACAGGGTTTTTAAAGAAACATATATTCTATGTGCTTTTAGACAAAAAATTGAGCTGTATAAATACAGATTCCTTTCTTTTTAGGCAAAATAATCAACAACCAAAATTTTTCTATCAAGCAACTTGGGCATATTACAGAAGAGAATAGCAAAAATCCAAATCTAAGGGGTTTGATTCCATTTTTAAGTGGTTTAAAATGAAATGCTTAAAAGTAGAATTTGGTTCTGGTATCATATTTAAAAATCTATAAAAGACTTTCAAAATTCTTTACAGATAAATAAAACACACTTCAAAGATATCCTTGGATTGGCAGATGAGCAAATCATGCCATGTGCTTCCTAGCATAGAATTTGTGGGTTTTTTTGCAAATAGTATATTTTTTCCAATTACACGTAAAGATTGTTTTCAACATTGATTTTTATGAGATTTTGAGTTTCAAATTTTGCTTCCTCCCTCTCTTCCCCAAGATGGCAGGCAACTTTATATAGATTAATACATATGCAATCATGGAAACCTGTTTCCACATTAGCAATGTAAAAGAAGAAACAGAACAAAAGAGAAAAGACACAAAAAGTGAAAATAATGGGCTTCAATCTATATTCAGATTCCATAATTCTTTCTCTGGATGTGGATAGCATTCTCCATCATGAGATTTTGGAATTGTCTTGGATCATTGTATTGCTAAGAACTAAATCAATTATATTTGATCATCACACAGTATTGTCATTGCTCTATGCAGTGTTCTCCCAGTTCTGTTCTTTTCATCCAGAATCAATCCTGCAAGTCTTTACAGGTTTTTCTGAAATCCATCTTTTCTTCATTTCTTTGTTTCTTATAGTACAATAGTATCCTTTTACATTCATATATCACAAATTGTTCAGGTTTTACCCAATTGATGGGCATTCCCTCAGTTTTCTTTGCCACCACAAAAAGAGCTATAACAAATATTTTTGTAGATCCTTTTCTCCTTTTTTTTTTATGATTTCTTTGGGATATTGAGCTATTAGTAGTAGTATTGCTGCATCAAAGAGTATGCATAGTTTGATTACTTTTTGGATATAGTTCTAAATTTTTCTCAAATGGCTGGATCATTTCACAATTCCACCGAGGATGCATTAATGTCCCAATTTTCCCACCTCTTTTCCAATGTTTGTCATTTTCCTTTTCTGTCTTTTTAGTCAATTTTATAGGTATAAGAGCACTTCTTTGAGCATTTTTTATGACTATAGTTAACTTTTTCTTCATCTGAAAACTGCTTGTTCATATCCTTTGACCATTTGTCAACTGGGGAATGACTTATACTCTTATAAATTTGACTCAATTCTCTAAATAAGAAATGAGGCCATTTTCAGAAATTATGTCTGTAAAAAAGACAACTTTCTGCTCTCTTTCTAATCTTGGTTGCATTGTTTTTATTTGTGCACAACTTTTAATGTAATAAATTATCTATTTTGAATTTCATAATTTCTAGCCCTTGTTTGGTCATAAATTCTTCCCTTCTCCATAGACCTTACAGGTAAACTATTCCTTGCTCACCTAATTTACTTATGGTATTTACCTTTTATGTCTAAATCCACGGACACATTGTGATCTCATCTTGATATATGATGTGAGATATTGGCTGCAAAAGAATTCTATTTCATTTGTTGCTTAACAAGATCTGAACCAGAAGTAAATTTGATGTAGACAAAACAAGTTTAACTTGGAGTTATTTATCTAACTCAGTTTCAGCCTTTGTTGTGAGAGAAGGGCTGGTTAGAACAGAGCTTATTAAGATGTTTCCAGGGACAGTGTTTATGTGTGTTATATTTCCAGTAAACCAATAAATCTTTTTGTCAAGCATTTAAGAATGATACAGCATACAAAACTGCTAAGAACAGGTAAAAAAGTATTTATAAATTGCTGAAAATAGATTTTATTTTATTAGATTGCTCTGAATGAGAATCTGTTGCAGGATTACTATTGTTAGATAATTACTGTGCCCTTCCTTACATACATACCAGTTTTAGGTGCTTTTATATCTCATATCTTAACTATATATATTTGAAGGTTTAACACATCTCATCCAATCAGAAATTAACACCTATCCAGAACATGAACTGCAAGATTTTTTTTGAGATAGCTCTTTAATTAAAAAGTATGTAGTAGGATTTCATTAATTTTAAAAATAAATTGTACCTGTTATTACTATGAAATGGGCTTTACAGAAAGGAGCTTGTTTGATAGCTGAATTCAGGAAGGTAATTGAAGAGAGGTCATTTGATAGAGAACTCTGAAGAACAGTGGAAAAATTACTAGAAGTAGGACAGAGAGCATCACTCTCAAATTCAGCAGAAAGACGAAACCAAGGCATATCAGAATATAGTCATGGAAGCCCAAGAGTCATTACCTAAAATAAAATAATGAAATAATAGACATTCAGACTTAAAAGTAGGAAGTCCTATGTCAGCAGAAAATTTAACTAGGAACAGGCTATGTACTTTCTGATTGAATCAACTCCTTATCAGGCAATTAAAGGTTTTAAAGTTAGAAGAAACTCTAAGGATCAACCCTCTCTATTTATCAGATTAGGAAACTGGAGGCCAGAGGGATAAAGTTACTTGGTCAAAGTCACCCAAGTATTAAGTGTTAGGATTTAAAGCCAAGGTTTTTTTGTCCACATCCAGTGTTTATGGTTAAAATTGTTCAGTTTCATAAATTTCTCTGATCCTAATTAATTAGTCCTGACATCACAGCATCTAGGTCTGCATTTCACTGTAGTATAAAGAAAACATAAACTAGATTTGTTCAGAACATAGGGACAAAAAGGATTTTTGACAGGAAAGGATGACTTGATTGTTGAATCTCAAGAATCATTATGCACATCCTTCAAAGAGAAAGGGGATTAAAAACATTAAGAATAGGCTCTTGATGAATGAAAGTAGCATAATTAAGGAGGAGGTTTAGAAGTATTACCTGTGTTAGAACAGGGTACTAGGATCATTATATTAACAAAAATAACTAAATGGACAAGGTCTTTGTGAAGAAGTCATAACTCAGAAAGTAAAATGGCCCCTCTGTTTGTCTGATGAGTAAATCCCAATAGTCTTATCTCTTTGACAGTATCTTTTCTTGATCTACATTATCCCCCCTCCCCTCAAGGGGCAAGGGATCAGCCACAACATAAAATTTTGCATCTCAAAGTGTTAGGAGCTTGATATCCTACAAAGAAATTTCCTGCCAGGAGAGAAGAAGGTAGGGAAATAGAAACCAGTATAAGATACTCACTAGCCAAAGTCTTCAGGATACCATTGCAGCCTTCATCACCTCTGCAACTTTGGTAGATAATAAATACTCTCTGGAAATTTTTCCAGTAACTCACTCTTGAACCTCTGAATGTGATATCAGTGCAATAACAAGAGTAGATTAAGAAGAAACAGATCATGTATACGGTTTCAAAAATTAGTTAAGCTAAATTAGTTAGGTACCATAGTTGTCCAGCCTTGCCTTTTAAAATGTTTTCCAGTTCAGGAGGTGTGATAGTTGCAAAGAGATATGATTGGGCTCTTGTCCTTGAAAAGCTTATAGTCTCATAGGGAAGTTAAGCATGGTTGAAATGCAAATATGCAGAAAAAAGAAGAGAAAATAATGGAGTATTTGCTATGCACTTACTATGCACTCACTAAATCCAAATAGAAAAGCAAGACAGGCCCTGTCCTCAAGGAATTCATATTCTATAGGGGAAGATAGTACATGTTCAGTTGTAAATCAGATGTTGGTGCCACTTCTATAAAATCTTAATCGTTTTTGATGTAAGGGAAGGCAAATAGCTTCCGAAAAGTTTTTTCCCTACTCTCAGAGCAGCCCAGGGAGGCAGCATGCAATCTCTGAAGCAGGTTTCAGCGCCCTGCTCATAGTCTTATTTAAAAGTTCTCTCCAAACAGCATTGCTCATGCTTTCTCTTTTGGGAACTCTTATTGCAGATGCTAATGCAGGAGATCGAGGACAGACCAATAATGCAGCATCAGCTTCAGCCTCCAACTCCACCTGAACCAGCACCAGGCAGCCAGCTGTGCAGGAAAACTCGCCGGCCACTTGGGTTTCACTCAGCAACACTGGTCACGTTGGGAAAGAAAATTAAAGAGAAAAAAAAAAAACTTGTTCATTTTAGTGTTCAATTTTTTTTTATTATTGTTGTTCTTATTTAACCTTGTAAAATATCTATAAATACAAACCAGTTTCATTGTATTCTCACTTTGAGGGATTTCCAGGGGCTTGGGAGGGGTCGTAGGGAGGGGACAAACGGAGCAATAGAACATGAAATGACTCCCGCGACAATCTTTTTTTAGGGAAAGTCTGCTGTTATGTATGTACTCTTAAAAGCAGGACTGTTGCCTCATGCCCCCTTCCACAAATGAAGAAAATTATTCTGTGCTGAAGTTTTGGGGAATTTTTTTTTCTTTTTTTTCCAGTCAAAGTGTCAGACATTGGTATAGTGCACAGCTTGAATTTGGTTGGAGCTTAGCAGGTGTAATTCATTGGGGGCTTCAGTGTTGCTTGTAAAATTAATCCATATCCTAGGGTATTTGAAGAATTGCCTTTGGCATGTTGGGGTGGGTGTGGCAGATATAATATGAAATGTGTCACATTCATCATCAAGGGAGGCAATTGAGTTTCAAGTTTGGAGCTACACTTGGAATGTTTTCGGGGGGTTGCTTTTTTTTTTTTTTTTTTTTTTTTTTTTTTAAATTTTGCTCTTACATCAGGTGAGAGAAACCTACAGTGTCACACATGATGGAAAGTTGTCAGATGAGAAGAAGCAAGCCAGAGCTTAGCTCTATTAGACATACAAGAGGATGCTTGTTTGGCTAACTAAAGGCTTTCTGCCTAATCTCAGCCTAGCTTTTGAGTAGTGATCTAGAAAGGCTAAGGAGAGAAAAGTTAGGTGAGCAGCTTCGGTCTGCAGAAGAGAAAAAAGCAGGTGAAGAACTGTGTCCTTTGGGAAGGGGACAGCTTAGGGGCTCTTTGGCAAATGGCCACTGTGAATATATTTTTCCAGGTTTTGCTCTAAAATTGCTTCCCTTGCAAAGATACACCATGAGAGGACACTATAGTTTATAATGTGAACTGTAACAGTCTACTGGTTTATTTTTCTTAATTTTTTTATTGAAAGTTGAGCTTGCAAATTGCCACATTCTATACATAATTCTAATTTTAAATCCAAATCTAGAATCTATATTTAATTTCATCCTTTTTTAACCTCATGCTTTTAAATTTTTATTTATTGATGCATGTCAGATATGCCATTATGATATTAAAATGGTAAAAATATTAATAAACTAGGCATCAAAATTATATAAAAAGTACTTGTACCTGCTGACTTATAGGAAAGCTGATTATATAAATGTGTGTATATATATTATATATATACATGTATACATATATTCAATACTGCTTTTTTATTTTTTTGTCTACAATATGAAAATTGTCTGATTGAAGCATGAGAATGCTTTTTTTTTTTCCAGTTAATTATCTTGTTCTATTTTCTTTCTGTATCAGTGAATGATGTCAGATTCAAAGTCTCTGTTTTTGAAGTAAAAGCAATATTCCTTGGAAAGCCAGGAGGGTGGATGGATTATATTTGCAATGTAGAAATAGTCTTTTCAGAACTGGTCTGTTTTATACTTGTGAGTTTGGTGTCCATGTGGGCCTTATATACTCACTAAAATGAACCTTAGTCACCTTGGTGCTTATGGGCCATTACTTGACCTGTGACTCTTTAAGGCACAATCAGTTGTATTTTACATTTAAAGATCATTTTAAGTGATGGCCCCTTCCCTCCTGCCTACCCTTTCTCAAACACCTTCCAAGGATAAACTAGCAACAACAGGGCTGGCTGCAAAATTATTGCTAGGAGGCTAGTCTTTCTCTGAGTGTGCAACCTGCCCTTGGACCCTTCTCATTGCTAGAATAAGTCATGTAGGGATTTGAATTTCTCACCTTCCAACTCATTTAGAAGAAGATTAGTCTCTTAGTTCTGGAAACGGGCACAGACAGCTCTACTGCCTTCCTGTTGGAGAAAGAGAATGTCTGAGAGACAATTGCTTCCTGCTGAGAGGAACTGATAACCAGAAAGAAAACTATGAGCCATCTTAGTTTTCACTCGTTAAGCTATGCTTTTGGGGGTGTTTGAAAGTGCTAGGTATATCATAGTACAGGAAAGAAACACACACATACACACACACACAAAACCCTAACAAATGTTCTGAATTTTGATTAGCTATTATAAATAATTAGAATCTGAAAAAAGTCTGAATTTATGAAACTTGCCAGCAGAATCCCCTAAAGGGAACGAGGGCTTTGATAAGTTTCCCAAAAGAATTTATAGAAGATTTAAAAGGCAGATTAGTGACTAATAATGGATATGCTTTAAAACAATGCCCAGCCACAAATTTGGAGAAAGACATTTCTCTGGACTTGGATAGTATTTTCCAAAGTCCATAAAATCACTGCTTATATCAGGAAACACTTTTATGTCTTTTTTTCCCTGAGGAGGAGAGGAAGAAGAAGAGGTGGGAGTAAGAGGGAAATGTAAGCGCTTTTCTCTCATTTTTATTTTATTTTGTGTGTGTGAGGGCTGAGGTCCGATGATTTTACTTTCTCAAGGATCATGGCAGGATCACAGAACTCTTTTATACAAGTGAGATCCAGGTCTCTGAATATCTTTTTGTAAATAATAATAATAATAATAAAAAGCTCCTCACCAAATTCAAGCTTGTACATTATATTTTTTTTGATGTTTTTAAATTTAAGTTTTATTGTTTTGTATGTAAATATGTGGACCCAGGAACTGTTATTAATGAGCAAAAAGTTACTGTTCAGGGCAGTGATTCTGTTTAATAATCAGACAAAATGTAGACGAGCTTTTTAAAGCCATATAGTTTTAACTCTGTACAGTAGGTACCGGCCTGTATTATTGTAACAATAACTCTAGCAATGTATAGTGTATCTATATAGTTTGGAGTGCCTTCGCTTCCATGGTTCGTTTTTGGTTTTGTTTTTTGTTTTGTTTTATAATTTTGTTTCCCTTTTCTGTGTCCCTGTTCCCTCCTTTAACTAATGTCTCACAAAGCAGCATTTAACCCTTCCCACAGCTGTTATGAGTGCTGTTAAGGTTTCAGTGATACCATGCTTAGTAGTGGAAACAGAGGAAACCATGTTCTAACTCGTTTTACTCACACCCTGACTTTGTTTTGGCTCTGAATGTTGGTTTCCTCCCCAGTAGCAGTGACCGGTTTCATTATTTCACACATTACCCACCCAGCATCAAGTTGCCCTAAAGCTGGGGCAGGGATCAGCTAGATTAGATTTTGCTCGTCTTTCCCCAAGCCCTACATCTAGGGATGTTATAAACAGCAGATTCTGGGAGCCTTACTTTGGGTTCATTTTCTCTCTTCTCTTTCCTTTTCCTTCCTTCCTTCCTTCCTTGCTTCCTTTCTTCCTTCCTTCCTTGTTTCCTTCTCCTTTTCCCTTCCCCACTGAGAGAGAGAATTTGATTTATGAATCAAAAATATCTTCATAGGACCACAGCTCGACATAAAAATGGTTCAGAATGTCACATCGTAATTACTGATGGCTACAATGTGTAGGACATTCCAGTTAAGATACTGTTGTTTTAACAAGAACTCTTAGCTTGCTCCCTTCTTGCCACTCTCACCCCTTCCAACAAAATGTCATTTAAATCTTGATTAAAATCAGTTTTGTTTTTATGTACCCAGCACAAAGGCTTTTTTTTTCTTAAACAAGGAAAAATACAATCATTTGTTTTGCCTCCAAGTATTCCACATACAATGTGTTGAAGAGAAGAAAAAAAAAAAAAAACTTTACCAAACCAAAGGTTGCTATTTTTGACACATCTTGTTGTTCATTCCAGCAAGGCAAAAGACGGCACCTTTTTTTTCTGGTGACGTGACAGTGATGTAATTTTTTTGTTTTAACAGTCCACTCGATTTTTAAAAAATATATTTTTTTGGTTTGTTTTTTAGCAAAGAAGTATGGCTGACCATGCATTGTCTGCACTAATGCAAAGGTTTCTGAGAGAACTATATTCTCTGACCCTGTGGATATCAAGACACTGGTATTATGTTTAAAATTTCTTGCCATTTCCTTTTGAAGAATCTAACTTTAGACATTCTTTAAAAAAAAAAAAAGTTTGGCCAGTGCTAGATCCTCAATAGTTGACATTTGTTTTAACAAAACAATTGCATTGGGTTCCTCCAGTTCACGATTAGCAACGTTCTAAATCTTGACGGAGCCAAACTTTTCCCCATACACAAAAACCAAGCATCCGTTACCAGTATTTTAGTCTTTTCTGGTAAGAAACCTGAGCCATTGAAAGTAAAACAGACAACTTAGAAGCACAGACAAGTAACCAGACCAGGGCCTGCCTTTCTGAAGTTTTGAAAAGTAATCCCTGGGGTTCAGATTATTTTCACAGGGGTTATGCCCAATATTATTCAAGTTTTGTCGCTCCATTTTACACCTCTGCAATAAAAGCAAAATGACAAACCATGCATAAGGGGTTAGCTTGAAAAGTAGCTTCCTTGTGTTAATTCATTCTAAACTTTTTTATATATCTGTCTACAGGGAGATGCAGATAGATGTATGAAAATGTGCTTGCCTGTAAAATTTGCATTTACAAATGTGTTGCCGATGGATCACTTGGGCCTGTACACACACCGATTAGCGTGACCACTTCCATATTAGAAACAGAAATCTAAATATATATAAATATATATATATATATATATATAAAGGACTGTGGGTTGTATACAAACTATTGCAAACACTTGTGCAAATCTGTCTTGATTTAAAGGAAAAAGCAAAACCTGTATAACATTATTACTACTTGAATGCCTCTGTGACTGAATTTTTTTTTCATTTAAATATATACTTTTTTGTGGACAGTATGCTTAATGTTTTTTTTTTTCCCCCCATTCCCTTGTAAATACATTTTGTTCTGTGTGACTCAGTTTGGAAATAGTTAACTGGTACTGTAAT
Source organism: Sminthopsis crassicaudata (assembly GCF_048593235.1). Taxonomy (NCBI): domain Eukaryota; kingdom Metazoa; phylum Chordata; class Mammalia; order Dasyuromorphia; family Dasyuridae; genus Sminthopsis; species Sminthopsis crassicaudata. Next base: position 327,473,475 of record NC_133619.1, on the reverse strand, counting down.
TTGCATTAAATAAAAAGTAGGTTAGCCTGGAAATGAAATTCAAATTCAGAAGTGTGTGGTCTTTATTTCAATTCCCAGCCCTCTTTCTTTGCCTTCTCTAATTTTCCATTTCTCTTTTGACTGCCATTACCTTTCCCTTTCCCTAAATTAATGAAATATACATTTTTGTTACAAAAATCAAGATGTAGATGTATTTTCTCTCTATTCCCCTTCAAATAAACTTATTCCATTGCCTTATCCAAGGGGTACAGTTTATATTTAGTATGTTATTGGATTTGATTAAAAAAAAAAAAAAGGGATTTCAGCAAACTGCTTTTGAAAAGAAAAGAAAATGTCCATTTAAAAGGATAAACAACAAATTGTAAACTGCTGGCTTTGAACACTATGCTCTTGGTTTTGGGGTAACTTTTTTTTTAAAGAAGTTTGATCCCATTGATAATGTTACTGGGTGGTGATTTGTAGACTTTATGAACACCATTTCCAGTGAGGCTGTACTTCCCAATAAATCGACACATGCTGTGTTTGAGTCTGGTGATTTCCAATCCTGGATGCTGTATGTAAACACACTATGTCTATTAGTACAAAGAAAAACATCATTTTCAGGGCTGGCTACTGTGGCCAATTGTGTGACCATCCTAAAATCTAGATGCAAGGTCATGTGACTTCATTGCTTCAATAAAACAAATTTATATTGGACAGAGGCTGGTTTCTCTCTTTTTTTAAAAAAAAAAATCTCCCCTTCCTGATTCTCCAAAACCAAATATTGATCATAGAAAATCACTGTCTGTGGCATCTGTAGAATGGTCTTGCTATCATACATTTAGAGGAGAATTTGCATAAGAAAGTCTGCCCCAATTTAAAAGATACCTGGATGCCACTTTGGGACTCCTTGGTCATTGAAATGCACTAGCAGCGTGGGACTAATTGTGTTCCAACTTCTTATTTACTTTGTTCCAATAACTATATATATGTAGGAACAGTTTAAAAGAGTAGATGGAGTAAAGAGGACTTTCAGCAGGCTAAAGTGTATGCCTTAACTTCTGAGAAATGGATTTTAGTCTTGTCCACTTCCCACCCTCGTGGTCCGTAATGGTGAAATAATTATCCTGAGAACACCCAGCTAAATTTCAGGCTTAAAATGAGAAAACGGGACTTGTGACTGTGAATCCTATGTGATATCTATGTGTCTTTCAGCTGCACAACTAGACAGCAATTCATGTGGAAAAGGCCCAAAGAGCTAATTGCATTGAGAAACAATGGGCAGAACCACATCTACCACGCTGTGTTCAGCTCTAAGCATTATGTAGGGAAAATGAGCTTAAAGGAATTTTAGAGATAGTGTCTCAAGACTGCTAAATGAAAGGACATTTAACGATATTTAGCCTTCGAAAAGGAATTCTCTAGGGGGTTGTAATCTGCTAACTGGCTGGTAAGATGCCTGCTATGTGCAAAGCACTTCAAAACAGAAAACTTATGTTTACAGTTTAATAGGGAAGGAAACACATAAACATGGTACAAAAGATATATATTGGGGTAAATTTGAGATGATCTCAGAAGGAAAACAAGGAGAACTGGCCAAAACTGAAACTGGGCAAGATTTGAAGGAAGTTGGGAATCCAAGAGACAGAAATGAGAAAAGAGATAAAGCTCCAGGTATGAGGGACAGTCAGTGGAAATGATCAGTCTTTTGCTTTAAACACCAAATGAAAGATTTTCTATTTGGTCCTGGAGATAAGAAGGGGCCCCTGGAGTTTATTGAATGGGATGAAAGGTTATTTCCTGGTCAGGATCATACTTTAGGAAGATAAATTTGACAACTGAGTGAAGAGAGATGATACAGGGAAGCCAAACAGCAGATTATTACAGTAATCTGAGTGTAATAAAGACTTTCACCAGGGTGGTAGCAATATCAAAGCAAAGAAGGGAGCCTATATGAGAGATGTTACAAACATTGAAATGACAATATGGGGAGAAGTCAAGATGACCATGAGCATGAAGAAGTTAGAAAGAGGGAAGGATTTGGGGCAGGGGGAGGCAGTTAATGAATTCAATTTTTAATATGTTTGCAAGGCAACCAGTTCAAGTGAACAAAAGAGGTGAAGATGATAGAGAGGTTTATTGTTCAGTCATGTCCAACCTTTCATAATTCCGTCTGGGGTTTTTCTAGCAAAGATATTGGAGTTGTTTGCCAGTTTCTTCTCCGGTGGATCCATTTTGTTAGGTAATCAAAAGTTAAGTGACTTGCCTAGCTAGGAAGTATTGGTATTTTTGACTCCAAGCCCAGTCATCTGTTCATTGAACCACTAGCTGTCTCTGGAAGACAGCTTAGAATTAAATAAGGAAGTTAGGGAATCATCACCTGAGATGTGATCATTGAATCCATCAAACTGATAAGCTCTATATTATTTCACTTGATAAGGAGAGGGCCCTAGGTAGAGCCTTAGGAGACATGCTTAAAGATCCAGCTGGAGACTATGGGAAGAACCTAGAAAGAAGAAAATACCAAGAGTGATCAACAGTGTCAATGGCAAGAAGGATGAGGAAAAAGAAAAGGTCAGGTTTAGCAATTAAGAGTTCATTAATAATTTTGTGAAGAGCAGTTTGGGTTGAATGATGAAGTCAGAAGCTAGATTATATAAGGTTAAGAGGGTAAGAGGAAAGGAAGTAGCCTTATATGGATGCCTTTCTCGGTGATTTAAGCCCCAAAAGGGAGGGATGCTGTAGGAGATTAGCTAGTGGGATATTCTCTGCCATATGTACATTAGTAGACAGTAGTGGAAGATTAGTGCCAAAATCAGGTATGTGTGAGTGTGCAAGAGAAGACATAGAATCACTTGTGCATTCACAAAGGTCAGCCTTGGCAAAGAAAAGGATCACTGTTCATTTGTGATAGGGGTGGAAAAAGCATCTGAGGAAAGGGGAATTCTTGGTAAATAGAACTTTTTTTTTTTTTTTTTTTCAGAGAAAATATGAGACAAAATTCTCTGTTAAGGAAATTCTTGAGGAGATAAAGGTTTAGAAAAGCTGTTGTGGTGAGTGGGATAGCAAAATTAGGAAGCTACTGCTTTGGCTCCGTAAAAGCCCAATTAAACTTATAATTTCATGATTTTGGAAAGGCTGTTGTGGTTGTGTGGAAGATGGATCCAGTTGCCTAGCCTCAGGGGGCAGAACTAGGTACAATGATTGTTTTTACTACATCAGGCTAAATATTGAATGAGCTGACTCAAGAGGTGTGTAGTAGATTATACATCAGTAGAATTCTTTTTTCATATACATATATTTATATCTGTGTGTTCCTTTTCTTTATCCTACTGTTTGAGACAAATGAAAAAAGAAAAAAAAAGTAAGTGTGCCTAACTAAATAAAATACTCACATTGTTTCAGTGTTACAATATGTCTCATTCTTCATCTTAAGTAAGTCTATCAATCAGCTTCTGTCAAGAGATGGATAGCATACTTCTGATTTCTCCAGTCACAGTTGAATAATGCAATGATCAGTCTTTCAAAGTTATTTGTTTTTATTGTGTTATTAACATGTAAATTATTCTGCAGGTTTTTCACATGTCACTCTTTAATCAATACATCAGTCTTCCTAAGTTTCAAGTTTCTCTAAACTCATTTCATGTGCCACAATGATATTCCACTAAATTAATTGCAGCCATTTCCCAATTGATAGGTACATTGCCACTATAAATGTTTTGTACATAGAACTACTATTATTCTTATTTGGAACTCTTCACTGCCCCGCAGCCCCTTAAGCATCTCACTAGAAATCTTTAAATGAAGGGCCAAAAACCCTTTAGAAAAATGTAGGAGGACTCATGATGGAGCATGAAAACTGGATGAAATGACTAAATTACTTTCAACTCAGGTTCAATGACCAAGGCACTAGGTGACACAGTGGATAGAGTGCTAGACCTAGAATCACCAAGATCTAAATTAAAATATGACCTCATGTTAGGATTATTACTAGATTCTAAGTTGGCTGTCTGGTACTTAACAATTCTCTAGCTCAGAATTCACACCTTTAAAGGAGTTTACACCTTTAAAGGAGTTTGCTCATTGGTTCTGTAAGGAGTACCCACAAGCCCATGGAGTACTCAAAAGCCCATTCTCTGGGAGGATAAAAGGAGCCAACATTGAGTGGGGAAGTCAGTCTGGATTGGGTCAAGGAGAAGACTTCCCAGGAGAACTCCAGGGAAGCTCGAGGAGATTCAGAGCGAGAATTCAGTGGATTCGCAAGTCCAGCAGATTCACAAGTCTAAAGGAAAAGCCTGCTCATGGACTTCCGGGAGATTCACATCTAGGATTGAATTCTGGGAAACCAACAATCCCACACTCTGGGAGGCAGAGTCTGATTCCCACACTCTAGGAGATTTGGTGTCAAGATTTCATTATTAGCATTTCAACCTTCATGTTGTCTGGCAGCTTTGGATTCAGAGGGGGCTTGAGACTGAAGCTAGCCAGACCCCAGGAAAAGATTCAAGACTTTGAAGGACACAATATAGAATCTGAACTTTAACTACTGGCTGCATTTTGGGATTATTGAACTGAAACTAAAACTAAGGCGGGCTCCAGAAGCTCCCCCAAGAGATCTGCTCCTAAGAGAATGATTATGATTTAGAGAAACAGATCATCACAACCTCAGATTCTTCTTAGCTGGGTGACCCTGAGCAAATCATTTAATTTCTCTGTTTCAGTTTCCTTAACTGTGAGGTGGGGATATTAAAAGCATCTACATCCTAGAGTTGTTGTGAGGATAAAATTAGATAATATTTCTAAGGTTCTTTGCATACCTTAAAGCGCTATATAAATGCTATTAGTAGTAGTAGTATATCTCCTTTCTTTATCTATACAATGAAGTACAGTTCATTCATCAATAGAACTTGACAGTTTAAAATCATTTGCTTCTAGGATAGGATTCCTGAACTGGTAAATCAGAGAAAAGATGTAAACATAGTTTGACTAGATTTTAGCAGAATATTTGACAAAGTTTCTCATGATAGCTTTATAGAGAGTGATTTGGATAATTACCGAACAATTATATAGATTCTATCTTTGACAGAAAAAATTGTCTCATTCTTTCTGTTTATATCCTCTACTCCCAGATCAGTTCCTCATAGCAGGCACTTCATGAATACTTGATTGGCTACAAATGACCAGATCCAAAATAAGATTAAGAAGTCTCTAAAGAAAAGACTAAGGAAAGCTATCTTTTATCCTCAGTTATATATTATTTTAATCAGTGGCTTGGAAGAAGACAAACATGGCACACTTATCAAGTTTGAATGATAGCTATAAACACATTGGGGACAGAATTAAGTTTCCGTAAGATCTTCATAGATTTGGACAATGTACCAAATATAATAACTTCCATACTTTGACAACTCTATAGTGCTGCTAATTCACCCAGTGATGAACCTCAAAACTTGTGCACATTCTGTCATACAGTGTGACCCTTGTCTATGTTGTATGAATACTTGTATGAAGTATTCAATCAATGTGCTAGGAGCCTTCCTCTAGGTCTTTTGACATTGTGTGGATACCAAAAGAGAACATAAGCTCTCTAGTTATCTCTCACTTTCTATGTGACCACGCTACCTGCCTTTCTGTCACACATCTCTCTGATGATATCTATTATACCATTTCTTTTATTTAATGCTTTGCTGTTGCCTTGTACTCAATGTATAACTCTTTCATGTCCGTTTGGTGACTCCCAATTTCAAGTGTTCTATGTCATACAATACAGCATCACTGAAAGAATACTGGTTTTCTTTCTGTCCTTTGGGTCAACCCATAGTCTTATTAGTTATATAGTCTTATTACTTACCTTTCTTTGTGATCTCTAAATGTATTGTATTTCAGAGAAGACATTTGTTCTTAATCCCTTTTAACATTTAAACAAAGCAAGTTCACTTTTCTATATTTCTCTTGACTTCTGAATTTCTGTTTCAAAAGGTCTAATCAGTTCTGGCCATTTCATCAGGAATTTTTGGAATCTACTTCACTAAGGTTCACTTTTCCCCTATCAGATTATACTCAGTTTTTCTGGGTAGGTTATTCTTGATTCTAAGTTTTTATCTTTTGCCTTTTGGCATATTTGATTCCAATCTCCCCTTTTCTTTATTTGGCAGCTGCCAGATCTTGTGTGATCCTTACTCTTTTGTTCCTTCATTTTGAATTCTCTTTGAACACTTGAAATATTTTTTTCCAGGTATTCTTATAATCTTTATGGCCATATCATTTTTTTTTCCTGTGAGGTGTTAATTGGATCACTCTCTTCCTTGGGTATTCAACCCTGAGCATCTTAGTACAAGATATTTATTCATAGTATTTGATTTGCCTTGGTTTTCTTATCTCAGCAGCCTCAGTGTTTAGATGGAGAGCTAAGAACAGGCTCCACTCTTTCATTTCTAGATGGGGTAAGTAGGCCTTGGCTGATTCTGAATGTAGTGAGTCAAAAGGTTTCTCCTTCAAAGATTCTGGGACTTCTCTAAGGGTGGGCTCTGCTTAGATCCTCCCTCTTGCCTCAAAGATCCATCCAGGGCTGCCCCCTGTTAAGACTCCAAATTGAGAATTCCTGAGTTAGACTGAACTCTTATGTAATAATGGATTCTATTCAGAGGGCTCTTCAATGTTCTGGTACTTGATGCATTCAGCACACACACACACACACACACACACACACACACACACACACACACACACACATACACACACACACATATACATACATGCAGGACATCTTGAGGACTTAACTGTCTACTGGTATTTCCTTTTCCCTTTGGATTCTGCTAGATCTCATCCAGTATGATGATAAGTGACTCATATGTTTCCCTATTTTTTTAATGTTATACTTCTACTTATAAAACAAAACTCATTTTCCAGGAGCCAAATGGCAGAGTAAGCAAGAGATTGTCTCTCTCCCAAATTCATCTTTAAACAACTATAAAATAGACTTCAAAATGAATTCTGGAACATTAGAACCAACAAAAATATAGCATGAAACAATTTTTTCAGTCTAAGACAATTTGGAAAGTTAGCAAAAAAGGTCTATCCCACTTAGGGAAAATACAGACTCATGGTGTCTCAGCAAGCCAGCAAATAGGCCTGCCACAGCAAGCTAGCAGGAAGCCCTAAGTTCCAGCATATATTAGTGACCAAGATCCCACAGGCCTGGCACAGCACCAGCTCTCCCCCTGTCCCCTATGACCCACAAGTCTCAGCACAGGACCAAGCAAGTGGCCAAGCCAACATCAATAGTGCCTGCAGCCCCCAGCACAAGAAGCTTGGAGCAATGCTCCTTCTACCTAAGAAGCAGAGCTCAACTTTAAAAATGACAAAATAGGCTGGAAAAGAGAAGCAACAACAACAAAAGAACCTGACCATACAAAATTACTATGATGATAGAGAAGATCAAGACACAAACTCAGAAGAGAACAGCAATGTCAAACATCCACATGCAAAGCCTCAAATTAAAATGTGAATTGATCTCAGGCCCAAAAAGAACTCCTGAAAGAAATCAAAAAGTACTTTAAAAATCAAATAAGAGAAGTAGAAGAAAAATTATGAAAATTAATGAGAGTGGTGCAAGAGAATCAAAAAAGTCAGCAGTTTAATAAGGGAAGCACAAATAAATTTTTAAAAGGTACAAAAACTAACTAAAAATAATAACTTCTTAAAAATTAGGATTAGATAAGTGGAATCTAATAACTTCATGAGACATCAAGAATCAATCAAACAAAATTTTAAAAAATGAAAAAATGGAAGAAAATGTGAAATGTTATCATTAGAAAAATAACTGACCTGGAAAATAGGTCTAGGAGAGATAATTGAAGAATTATTCAACTACCTGAAAGCCATGATCAAAAAAGGACCTGGACATTACATTTCAAGAAATTATCAAAGACAGACCTGATATCAGAGAGTAAAATAGGCATTGAAAGAACCCATTAATAACCTCCTGAAAGAGATCCCAAAATGAAAAGAGATCTCAAGAACATTGTAATCAAATGCCAGAACTCCCAGGTCAAGGAAAAAATATTTGCAAGCTGCCAGAAGGAAACAATTCAAATTCATGGAATCACAGTTAAGATTACATAGGATTTAGGAACTTCTCCATTAAAGGTCAGAGGGCATGGAATATGATATCCTGGAAGGCAAAGGAGCTAGCCTTAAAACTGAGTCACCTACCTAGTAAAACAGCATAATTTTTCTCTTTTAAAAAAAAAATTAATAATAGCTTTTTATTTTCAAAATACATGTAAAAATAGTTTTCAGTATTCACCCTTGCAAAATCTTATGTTTGAAATTTTTTTCCCTTCCTTCCCCCAATCCCTCTCCCCTAGAAAGCAGGAAGACCTGAGTTCAAGTCTGACTTCAGACATGAGCCCCTACTCTTCACTGCATTTGTTCCTAATACTGAGATACCTAAAGATTTGAGGTAAAAAGATAACTAGACTATTATGGTTTATTAAACCAGTTCAGGAGAGAAAATTACAAAAAGAGTCAACAAGTCACAGCAGTCAAACTCCTAAGGTAGAACATACTACCATCATCAACATCTTCCATAGAACAAATTCCACCAACCTCCATTTTGGTTTTCATAGGCTATTATTTTTTAATTATATGTAAATATGCATAAAATACATATATGCACATATGTGTCTGTATGTGTGTATATATAATATATGTGTGTATGCGTGTGTGTGTGTGTGTGTGTGTATGTTTAACTTCTAAATCTACTAGTTTAGCCATACAGCATACAGCCCATCATACATCCTATGGCTCTATCAAAAATAAGATTTTAATTAATACCTTTTATAAAAATGCTTAATCATCATTTTATGTTCATAGGAATTTATTTGCATTAGTATACTATATATCTAATATATGTCCATTGTAACATATATATATTTACTGCATGTGAATATTATATATGTGGACTGTGTGTATGTATATACATGACAAATTAATAAGACAAAGTAATACAATCATAGTGCAGTAGAATACACTACACAAAAATGTCATATTGACATTTGTTGTATGTTTATTATAAAGAAATGCTATGTATAATTATTTGTAAGAAATATATGTATACATTTATAAATAGGGTGCCTTTAAGCAGATACATACATAAAATAAGGTTATCTTTTGAAATATTGTTGATGGAAATGTTGTGAATGGACGCCCACAGGAACCTAACTCTGTATTTCCCCTAGGAGCAATTGTGCTAATTTGCTAATTAAATTAAATAGAAGTATTTGTGAATTCAGAATTCACATCAACTGTATTGAACATAATTAACACAATTAATGAGAATTGTCTGCATATTAAAAAAAAAACGGGGGAAAGGGGGATTTATATTACATGCAACTTGATTTTGTTTTAATATGTGATAAGTCTAATGTTAGGTTCAAAGCTACCCTTCCTGTTTGTTTCCTTTTGAACTTTCTCCAGTTTCTCTTCATTCTTCAATAACCTATTTTCCTTTTTTTCCCTTTTCTATTGACCCCCCTTCCCAGCTAGTCATTTTCTCTCTCCAACACACACACACACACACACACACACACACACACACACACACACACAACCCACAAACAAAAAAACAAACAAACAAAAAAAATGGAATTGTAGTAACAAGTACTTATAGTCAGGCAAAACCATATATTTACTCTATCCAAAAATGTATGTCTCATTCTACATCTTTAGTCCAAGGCTTCTCTCATGGGATGGGCAGCATGCTTCCTTATCAGTCATTAGGAAGTACATTTAATTCATATGTTATTATCTGTTTGGTCATTCCTAATTGATGGGTACCTGCTTTGTTTTCAGTTCTTTAATACAACAGAAAGTGTTGAATTATAGATCTAGAAGTAGTATCACTGAATCAAAGGGTATGTGTACAGGTTGTGATTTGGGGGTGATAGTTGCAGATTGCTTTCTGAAATGTACCAATTCACAGTTCCATCAGCAGTGCAGTAATGTGCCTCCTTTCTGTAACTCTTCCATAAATTGTCATTTTCCTTTTTTTGTTATCTTTGTCATTTTTAGAGAACTTCAAAGTATTTCTTTAAAATATGCTTTTCTTTAATTACTAATGACTTAGAGCACTTTTTCATATGACTGTTGATAGCTTTCTTCTGAACATTACTTTTTTCATTTATCTATTGAATCATTTATCTATTAGGGAATGGCTATCATAATATTAGGAAGCTCTTGTCAGGCTGCCTCTAAGATGCAAGGCCCAGGAACTTAGGCGTACACTCAGGGATGTGGGCTTTGACCTCCTCCCATCTTCCCCCATGTGATTAGAATCATGGAATGAGAGACTTTGAGGGCTAGAAAGGACTTTAGAAGTTATCACCTTAAGCCACCTCTTTTGAACCTTCAGAGGAGAGAAAATAGTTCCTCATCCACAAAAAATCTGGAAATTCATTTAGGTATCACTATTCCCCATTGTCCCTAATACCCCATGAACACAGCTCTTCTTCTAAGCAAAACTAGGCTCTAGACTGGACATCCACATAGTGTAAGTTCCTTCAAATGCATTTCCCATCTCCTCCATTCCTGAACCATACACTCTATTCTTCAGCCAATTTGAGCCCTCCCTATTTTAGCCAATACTTCCTGCTCTGGTTCATTCATGTGGGTAGAGGACCTGATGACAGGGAGGACATCAGGTTCATATTCATGACTGTACCATCGACACTTCCTCCACCGCTCAAGGCTAGAATTGAGAAGAACATTGAATTTAGGATCAAAAAATTTGGACCGTAGAATCTAACATTTCACACTTGAACTCTCTGTGACTTGATTGCCTCATGAGAGCAAGGCAGGATATCCCCAGTTTTAAGTCCTATGTTCTTATAATTCTTCTTCAAAAAAAAAAAAAAAATTAGGAGGAGGAAGTTGGGCTTGAACCTGCTTTCTCTCTGTATCAAATGTTTAATTAGGGGCTTACCTCATTATGTCATCCTACTGTTGAGTTTTGACCTAGGACATCTTTTTTCAATGTAATTGGCTTTCCTTTGGGATTTAATGTATTTTACTTTATGCATTTAAAAATATCATTCTGATGAAGTGGCCAGAAACTGGAAACTGAATGGATGCCCATAAATTGGAGATTTGCTGGATAAATTGTGGTATATGAATATTATGGAATATTATTGTTCTGTAAGAAATGACTGACAGGATGATTTCAGAAAGGCCTGGAGAGACTTACATGAACTGATGCTGAGTGAAACGAGCAGAACTAAGAGATCGTTGTATGCTTCAACAACAATACTGTATGAAGATCTCTTCTGATGGATGAGGCCCTCTTCAACAATGAGATGAACCAAATCAGTCCCAATAGAGCAGTAATGAACTGAACCAGCTACACTCAGCGATAGAACTCTGGGAGATGACTATGAACCACTACATAGAATTCCCAATCCCTCTAATTTTGTCCACCTGCATTTTTTATTTCCTTCGCAGGCTAATTGTACACTATTCTTTTTGTACAGCAAAACAACTGTTTTGACATGTATACATATGTTGCATTTAATTTATACTTTAACATATTTAACATGTATTGGTCAACCTGCCATGGGGGGGGGGGGGGGAAGGAGGGGAAAAATTAGAACAAATTGTCAATGCTGTAAATTTACCCATGCATATATCTGGTAAATAAAAACTATAAAAAAAGAAAAAGAAAATATCATTCTGAGAAAGGTCACCATTCATCAGGCCACAAGAAGAGACCCTCTCATTCAAACGGGTGAGAACCTCTGAATTAAAACAATTTTGGAGAAGTTATTGTCCTAAGGAGGTCTGGGAGTGTATTTTGGCAGAGTAGCATTCACTTCTACCTGCAGAGATTTAAAACAAGGAACGCCCATGGCTTTTCATAGAAAGCAGAAGAGTTAGAGCAAATCTAATGGCTGGAGAGGAAGAAGCAAAGTTATAATCTGAGGTCTTTTGTTCCCATGACTGAAATCTAAAAAAGACCAAGGATGTACACTTTCTTTGTCGAATGATAGAAATGGAAATTTCTCTAGATTTGTTTGTTTGGGGGTGGGGGAGGGAAGGGGGAGGAACCCACAGGATCTGCAAATACTGTCCAATGACAAATGCATTTCCAAAGGAGATTGGTTTGACAGTATTTCATGATGCAGAAGCTACACTCCATAGATTTGGGGTGGGAAACTTTTATTATTGCTTCTCTGAAAGGGTGTTTTCTGTACAATCTTTTGTAGCCCCTAGACTCTCTGAAACCCGTGTGTCTTTCTGAAGAAAAGTAATCCAAAAAACCTTTCTTATAATGTAATTTCCCTTTCTTATAATGAAATCTGTCATTTATTCTCTCACATATTTGCCCCTTCTTTGCAACTAATAAAAACTGAGATTACACATCTTTAGCAGTTTCTCTTTTCCATTGTCACAAAAATTTGAAACAAACAAAAAATAACAGAAGTAAATTCAATTAGAAAATTCATAACTATTATCTATCTGAATAGACTAGAATTTCAATTTAATATCCCAAGCAGGTATATTTTCATTTTATGAACAAGCCAAAACAAAACATGATATATTTTATGTTCCTAAAACAATAGTGACTTTTAAATTTACAAAGGATTAAAAAAAATATTGCATGAATTTCAATTTTCCTTTTTCTATTTGTACCATTCCCCCAGAAGAAAAAGGAGGAAACTAAGTAGCATGATATAGTAGAAGGAGAAATAATGGCCTAAGAAATCAGGAGACTTGAATTTAAATCTTAGCTCTCCCACTATCTTGCTGTGTGACTAGGGTGACTCACATCACCTCTCTATCCAAATTTCCCCGTATATATATGAAATGAAGGAATTAGCTAGATGGCTTCAAAGGTCTTTTCTAGTTCTACAACTATGACATATAGGAGTAGGAGATGCCCCAGTGAGGACCCATTTGGAACTGGCCAGTTGGGCAATATGACTGCTTCTTTTCTCCTTTCTTCTCTCTCCCCTCTTTTTCCTTTTCCTTTCCCTTTCCTTTCCCTTTCCTTTCCCTTTCCTTTCCTTTTCCTTTCCCTTTCCTTTCCTTTTCCTTTCCCTTTCCTTTCCCTTTCCTTTCCTTTTCCTTTCCCTTTCCCTTTCCTTTTCCTTTCCCTTTCCTTTCCCTTTCCTTTCCTTTTCTTTTCCCTTTCCTTTCCCTTTCCTTTCCCTTGCCTTTCCTTTTCCTTTCCTTTCCCTTTCCTTTCTTTCCCTTTTCCTTTCCTTTCCCCTTTCCTTTCCTTTCCCCTTTCCTTTCCTTTCCCTTTCCTTTCCCCTTTCCTTTCCTTTTCCCCTTTCCTTCCTTTCCTTTCCTTCCCCTTTCCTTTCCTTTTCCCCTTTTCCTTCCCTTTCCCTTTCTTTCCTTTTCCTTTCCCCTTTCCTTTCCTTTCCCCTTTCCTTCCTTCCTTTCCCCTTTCCTTTCCTTTCCCTTTCCTTTCCTTTCCCTTTCCTTTCCTTTCCTTTCCTTTCCCCTTTCCTTTCCTTTCCCCTTTCCTTCCTTTCCTTTCCTTTCCTTTCCTTTCCCCTTTCCTTTCCTTTCCCCTTTCCTTTCCTTTCCCCTTTCCTTTCTTTCCCCTTTCCTTTCCTTTCCCCTTTCCTTTCCTTTCCCTTTCCTTTCCTTTCCCCTTTCCTTTCCTTTCCCCTTTCCTTTCCCTTTCCTTTCCTTTTCCTCCTTTTCCTTTCCTTTCCTTTTCCTTTCCTTTCCTTTCCTTTCCTTTCCTTTCCTTTCCTTTCTTTCCTTTCCTTTCCTTTCCTTTCCTTTCCTTTCCTTTCCTTTCCTCTTTCCTTTCCTTTCCTTTCTCCTTTCCTTTCTCCTTTCTCCTTTCTCCTTTCTCCTTTTCTCCTTTCTCCTTTCTCCTTTCTCCTTTTCCTTTCCTTTCCTTTCCTTTCCTTTCCTTTCCTTTCCTTTCCTTTCCTTTCCTTTCCTTTCCTTTCCTTTCCTTTCCTTTCCTTTCCTTTCCTTTCCTTTCCTTTCCTTTCCTTTCCTTTCCTTTCCTTTCCCTTTCCTTTCCTTTCCTTTTTCTTTCCATTCCCTTCCCTTGTGTCCACATGCCCTTACCTGGATGCTCCATCCAAAGGAATGTAATTTTGATTGCTAAATCCTTTCAGATAATCTGGACAAGTAGATGGGAAAAGGTGGAGGCTGGGTTTATATAAGGAGAATTGGGAACAAGAATGGGAAGTAATGAATGAGGTACTAATGAACATAGGTATAGTCCCGCAGACCCAAGACTGAGCCTTGAGTCTGCCCATCTCCTGCTCGTAGGGCATCGCTACATGTCTCACTGGAATTCCATCTCTGGACCAGCAGCATCTCTTCTGTTTCACCCTATTGCAGTACTCATAAGCCAGGGAGTTACTATGCCAACTGCTTCATTATCTACAAATGAAGGGTGAGGTAGAGTTACAGACTGAAAGGGAAACAATTACTTTTCTCCAGGAAAGTCAGATGGGAGTGAGTCCTGAATGGACTCCAGGACCAATCAAGAGGCTAAGGCTGGACCCTGCAGTCAGATCACAGAGAGATCTCGACTCTTGCTGATTTCTGTCCATCCAAGGGCTGACAGTCAGAGCCTTGCTGCTGTCAAAGGTATTCTGCCTGCTTGGTGCCGGGCAGCCTTCAAAGTAAGCTGGCTGTTCAGCTGTCTATTATGCTGAATAACTCCCGCATGAGAGGGGTGGCAAAGGGATGGATGTTCTCAATCTGCAACAGTTGCTTGGTGTGCTGGGCGTTGATGCTTCGGAGTTCCGTGAGGATGGCTATGATCTTCAGAAATAGGAAACTGTAGGGTGGTCAAGGGGTCAGGAAAAGGAAGAGAGGGGATAACGGTGTTGAAAGAAGAAATGTAGATGAAAAAATTAGGAAATGCTGTGGAATTTGTGGTTGGTTTCTCCTTCCCCATCCACCCTCATCCTTTCTCTTAGTGGTCCAGTGGTACCCTGGTACCTGCCTTGAGGCTAGGTTGTGGTGAGGAATATCTTCCTGTGGCTCATTACTGGACTATTCTTGAAAGTTGTAATAAATAGGGCAAGACTTTTAGGGGTTAAAAATCAGAATTCAGCTTCTGAGAGCATCCTTAGCCTTTCCTTTAGGGTAAGCCCAGGTAGATTTTTTAAAAATTTATTTTACTTTTAGTTTATAGAATAAAACAAGCATTTCCATAATAGTACAATAAACAAGATGATTGAAATTCTTTAAGCTTGGAGCAGTAGCAGTAGCCAAGGCATAGTCCACAGGACATCCATGGCAAGCACCTTCCTAACCTGTCCATCACTTGTTTCTGGAAGCTGAATGAAACCTGGATAACAGAAGTAGATAATGAGGGGCAACATGTATGATGGATTTAGGAGTCAGGAAGGGCTGGATTCCATCCCACCTCAGATACTTACTAGCTGTGAGGTCCTTGGCAAGTCATTTAAACCACTTTTGGCTATGGAATGGAGGGATTGGACTTAACTTGGTCCCAATTAGCTCTAATTCTATGATTTGTTACTGACATTTGACAAACTATTAAGAGTAAAACTCCATAATTCAGTATTTCCAAAATTTGTGATTTCATCTGTGAGAGGAGACTCACCATGAATGCAGGTCCTAATCCATTATCACTTTAGTGGACAGTTATGTGAATTGCTATGGCCAGACCTCTTGAGTCTGGTCCACTGGTCCACAAAAGATAGTTGGTCCCTCACTGGACCTCTTCAGAGATGACAAGGCCTGGCTGAGCCTACATTCTATTGGCTCAGCTTCCAAGAACCCCAAGTTCATGCCATAATGGGGCACAGAAATCTCTGATGATACCCTATGTCCTAGCAAATCAAATCTAAACCTTTCATTTGACTTTAGTGGCCTCCATATCTGGTGGCCTCTGCCATCTTTCCACTGTTTTCCCAGCATGTCCCCTCTGCTCCAGTCTTCTCATTGTCCCAGAAATAAGTCACCCTCATGTGTCCTACATTTCTTGACTCCTGTGCCCCTGTTCTTTGTTCACCTGAAATTCCTCCTTTTCTCTTTACCGTCCATCTAGCTCCTCTTCGTCTTTCAAAGTTGACCAGGACATATTCTTGACTCCTCCAGGAATCAAGACCTTCCTAGCTTTTGACTTACCACAGAACACACAATTTACACTAATCACATTGCTTCTTTTTGTTTTTATGTTAGTCTTGCCTCTCCAACGAGAGTATAAGCTTCTTAAGGGTAAGTTTCTTGTCTATCTTAGTACAGTGTTGAGAATGCAGTTAGCACTGATCTAGCTTGGTATGGTTTGACAACTTGAATAGCTAGTAGAGGTTCTATGGCCTTTAGCATGTGGTACATCGCTATAAGACTAGCTGTTTCCCGGGGCAGCTTCTTTCCTTCCATCTTCAACATGAGAAGCTATAAAAAGAAGACTAAGCTGCCCATGGGACCCAAATGGCCCCATCTTTGCTGGTATCTGGCCATCGAAGGACATAAAATTCCCAGCAGCTGCTTTCATGGAACTTGGTGGATTTCTGAAGACTGCTGGAGATAATCACTATGTCCACTGGTGACCAAAACATTTCTATATTTAGATGGGACGGGGAATGTTAGATCAGAGTTAACTTCATTTTGTTAATCATTCAATGACTTTTTAGTGCAGGATCATCGATTTAGAGATCATGAAGTCTAATTCTCTGATTTTTATAGATGAAGACACTCCAGAGAAGTTCAGTGTCTTGCCTAGGAGCAAACAACTAATAAGTATTTTAGGCAAGATTTGAATCCAGATATTCATGGCTCCAAGTATAATGATTTAATATCATACTACTTCATTGAATCCATATGAACCTAAGTAACCTTACACCAAACATTTTCCTCCTGCTAGGGTATGTCTTTGCCAGAGACCTATATTTGATTACATGTCTTCACACTCACAACTCAGCCAACTGTTTTCAGTTTCCATCTCCTGCAGGATTCCAGGCTCATCTTGTTCACTATTGTCTTTCACGTGAATGGAAAAGAACTAAGAGCAGCCTGGACTAGAGGAATGATTGTTCTCACAAACCCACGTCCTTTCCTTGCTCCCTGTGCATCCACTGCAACATCCACACCCATCAATGGACAAATTCTCCAGGTTTTGCTCAGCTCCCTCAGTCCTTACAACTCCCTTGGGTCCCAGTCATCAGCTAGTCACTAAACATTTTTCAAACGCCTACTATGTCAGGTGCTGTCCTCTTGGGGATACAGAGAAAGATAATATCTATTCACAAGGAGCTACACTCTGATGGGAGAAACAATATGCAAATAACCAAGTAAAAATAAGATATAGATACATAGAAACATATACACACAAATAGATATACAAAGTACAAACATACATACATTTGTGTAAACCCACACACACACACATGCACACACACACACACACACACACACACACATATATATACACACACAGAGAGAGACAGAGACACAGAGAGAGAGAGAGAATAAAGGGTAAAATAGAATAACCTACAGAGAGAAGATATTAGCATTAAGGGGAATCAAGAAAGACTTCTTGCAGAAGGTGAGTTTTTTAGCTGGTGCTTGGAAAACAATCAAGAAAGCCAGGAGACAGAAATAAGAAGGCAGAAAACTCCAGACATGGGTGACAACCAGTGAAAATTCCCAGAGTTAAGAGGTATAGTGCTTTCTGCAAGGAACAGCAAGGTAGCCAGGTTCCAGAGGACTTGAATGACAAACACAGGAATCTAGATTTGATGCTGGAGACACTAGGGAACTGTTGGAGTTTGTTGAAGAGGGAGTGTAATGAGTCAGATGGTGCTTCAGGAAGGTTAACTTGATGGCTGAGTGGAGGATGACGTGGAGTTGGGGAAGGCTTGTGCCTTCCCCACCAGCAGGGCAATAGTCCATGCAGCAGGTGATGAGGTGATCCCCTGCAGGGATGACACTAGCGCCAGAGGAGAGAAGGATCGTATAGGAGAGATTTTACAAATGTAAAATGGACAGGACTTGGCAATAGACTGGGTGGGGAGGGAGGGAGAAAGCAGCTGAGGAGGATATCTAGGTTGTGAGCCTGTAACTGTGTGGTGCCCTTTACAATAATGGGAAATTTAGGAAGAGGGGAGGGTTTGAAGGGAAAGATGGTGAGTTTGGTTTGGGATATGTCATATTAAAGATATCCATGGGATGTCCAGTTTGAGACACTGTCTAGAAGTTTTGGAGAGAGTTGAAGGCTGGATAAGTAAATCAGAAGATTATAAGCAGGGAGATGGTAATTGAATCCCGGAGCTGATGAGATCACCAAGAGAAATAATATGGAGGAGAAAAGAAGCACCTTGGGGGGCATCGCATTAGCGGACATGACCTGGATCGCCATCCCTGGCACTGTCTGACCAGCAATGGAGCCTAAAAAGAAGTGTCAGACAACCAGGAGGAGGCTGTGTCTAGAAAATCTAGAAAGAAGAGGGCAGAAGGGTCTGATCGGCAAAAACCTGAACTCTCACATCTCTCCACCCACTCTCGCCACTCACACGGCTATTCCCTTAGTTCAAGCTCTCCTCACTCCTGCCTGGACTTTTGCTACGATCTCCCGTTTGATCTCCCTGCCTCCAGTCTCCTCCACTCCGGCCTATCTGACAATACTGCCAATGCCCCTCCCAAACTACCTTGTATTTAGTTAGGATGCTTTGTATTTATTCTGTATATACTTCCACATGTACTTGTTACAGCCCCCATTGGAACGCAAGCTCTTTGAAAGTAGGGACTGTTTCATTCTATGTGCATGTATTTGTAGTACAAATTTAATGAATAATAATTTGTGATTAATAAATGCTTTCTGCTTGAATCCCTTGTAACTTCCCTCCCCTCCCCCGCCTCCCCCCAGCCACAAAAAACAACATCCATTGTGAAGCCCGAAATGAAGCTGGAACCCTCCCTCTGGGGGCCTTTCTGCTGGGAGGCCCGGCTGGCCACCCTCACTCACCGGTGGGCTGGCTGAGGCCTCTTGCATTCGATGTAGGCTTTTAGCGCCATGGTGAATCTCTCCTGCAACTGATCCACAACACAGCGCTGGACCACCCCTGGTCGATCTAAGGAAGGAACGGGAGCGAGGGGAATCCCTGGGGTGCCAAGATGGAGAAACTACCCCCCTTCCCCAGCACTATCCATTCTGACATAGGTTTGGGAAATGGTGGGCTCTGGGGGTGGAGGAAGGTGCAGACTGTGTCTCCTGTCACCCTCTGACTGAGGAAGGAGCTCCGCTCTCGGGAAACCCAAGCACAGGGCACTTCCTTAGGGCATCTGGGGGCTGCAGATGGACACAACTCCAGGGCCGTCTGACTAGGGGTCCTGACCCAGGCAGCCCAGAGTATATGAGGGGTGTGTGTGTGTGTGTGTGTGTGTGTGTGTGTGTGTGTGTGTGTTAGCGAGAGCAGAGACAGCCTTAAATATTGTGTGTGTGTGTGTGGTGTTTTTCTACTGCACACATGCATGTGACATGGGTCTCCTGTGACATACATGTATGCATGTGTGCATTGTGGTATTTGTGTATGCGTGTATACATGGAGAGAGAAGAGAGAGGAGAGATATTCAGCCCTAACGTGTAATGGGATTGACTGAATATATATACATACAGAATGTATATACTGTATATAAGGCATAAATATACAGATATACATGTATATACACAATACACACATATAATGTATATACATATATACAAGTAGCATGTATATATGTATATATATAATATATATAACACACATAAATATAATCTCTATTTATATAGGTTTTTCATTAGAGCTCTATCTGAATGGAGAGACAGAGACAGAGAAAAAGAAAGAAATTGAAAGAGAAAAGAGAAAATCCTATTTTTATATATGTGTGTGTATGTGTATATAACATATACTATGCATGTAGACAGGGATGAAAGGCAGAGACAAGTCAGGAAGGAGACCTTCGGGCTGGGCTGACAGGTCCCAGCTGCCCCCCCCCCCCCAGTTGAACCTGCCCGGCAGAGAGTCCGGGCTGAGGCAGAAGGCCTACCTGGGGAGAACAGGGAGATGGCCTGCATCAGCACATACTCTTCATTATGCAGCTGCAGCTTCTTCAACATGTAGTGGAATTTCAGCACGGGCTGTAGGAGAAGTTGCTGCAAGCCCCCTATGAGAAATTAAGCCCTTTTTAACATATAGACTGGATGATTTCCACGATCGTTTGAGTTTGAGTCTTCTCCAGCACAGCCTGCCGGCTGTGGAAGGTGTGCTGAACAGCTGTACCCCAAGAGTGCTCTTCCACCCCCAGCCCTCCAGCAGCCTCCCCATTAACGTTTGGGGTGCCCATTATACTGCTGGCCCCCTCATTTTTTTTGCTGCTACTTTCCCTGAGAGCAAAAAGGTCTAGTTTCGACTCCTCTTGTAAGGGTGGGGAAGTCCAGTCACATGCCTGCAGGGTCTTCTAAGTAGTAGGAGAGCCGGCCACAATCCCAGGACCCAGTCTCTGCGTTGAACACCGTGTTGAAGCGCAGAAGGCACAGCTCAAACGTGCCCCCTTTCAGGAGCGAAATCTGGTCCTCAATAGGCAATTCTCTGAGAGAAGGGAGGGAGAGAGTAGCCCATTAACTGGTGAAACAGGTGGCGCGGAAAAAATATCAGCTATCGGCCTGGGTTTATACCTGGTATACTCAACTAGATGGCCCGCTCTTTGAAGTATGTATACTTTTGTGTACCTACCATAGAACTAGAGGTTAAAAGGGGGAGGAGTTCAATATTATAACACATTTCTTAATATCTGCGGGATACTGAGCTACAGAAACCTAGTTTACAAACTAGAAGCAATTGTTTGTTGATTAATTAAGCCTTTTTCATAGTGAGTGCTGCCCTTTCTACTCCAACCTGGTGGATAGAGTGCCGGACCCAGAGTTAGGATGAATTGAATTCAAATCTGACCAAAGACACTTATTAGCTGTGCAATCCTGGCCAAGTTACTTAACCTTGGTCTGCCTCAGTTTCCCCAACTATAAAATGGGAATAGTAATAGCCCTTATCTCCCAGGATTATTGTGAGCAACAAATGAAATAACTGTAAAGATTTTAGCACAGGGCCTGGAACACAGTATTTTGTAAATAGTAGCAATTATTATTATTATGACTCCATCATTTCCTCCTCTCTAAATTAAATGGTTATTTCCAATGACACAGACTGCGGCCTTCTTTTGGGGGCTGTGGCAAAAGTTTATGGCAGAAATTGGCCCCTCAGAGTTAGTCCAGAGCCAAGGAGAAGATGGCGTCACTGGGAGGAGGAGCTCCAGTGGCCTGGATCTCTGAGACTAAGGGAGGATGCTTATAACCCTGTGGGGCTACCCAGAAGAATCTAAGGGTGCCCTTCCCACCACTCCTGACATGGGAGAGAGGAAGCACCCTAATAGGAAGCTCTGAGGGGTAGGATATACTCTGGAATCGCTCCTCTATCATTTCTTCCTTTGGCAACAAATTTTCCCTAGAATACAGCCCTTTCATTAAGCCTGTTGTCTACCACTGAGGTTCTGCCCTACTTGTGAAATGAAGCTCACACAAGGAAGTGATGAAGTTCAATGACACAGAAGGGCCACAGTGGTCCTTTAGGGGGTGAGGGTGAGGCTCCAGGACACTATGAGCTTCCAGATCAGGGGTCCTTTGGACAATCTGTTCTTGGATCAGGCTTCTGTTCCGGAAAGTCCTAAAAGGGTCAAGAAACTACATTCTGGAGTGAGGAAGGAGGCGGGAAAGGTGGGGGGGGGGTGCTGGGAGGGAATCCTGGCTCTGGAAGTTCCCAAAATTTCCTCAAGGATAGCCTGACTCAAGGTTCTACTGATATTCTTCTGCTCTCTGGGCTGAGTCCAGACCCCCACTGGCGCTGGTCTTTGAGCATGGATTCCCAGGGTTGGAAGGGCCCTCAGAGGTCACAGTCTAGTTGTTCTCTACAGCATCCCCACCAAATGGTCATCTAGCTTCTGCTTGAAGTGCTTCAGTGACCCGCAACTCACTACCACCTTGGCATGTAAGAATACAAACGGCCAAGCGACTAATCAGTGCCATAAGAGAAATTAGCACTCAAATTAGTTCAGCTTTGCCAATTCGGCCCAAACAGAGCTTGGTCCAATAGGGTTTTGTAGACATAGATTATGTGAGTCTCTAGTGTGGAGCCAGTTCCCGGGGAAATCCTCTCCCATCTCTTTTGTTGGAAAGCTCATCCAGTGCCCAACCAGTTCCCTGTCCCCCTCCCCCATTTCCTGAGCAGAGATTCTCATCTCCCCATCTTTTGTGAGCATCTGTAATCCATTCCATAAGGAGAAAAAGTCAGTCACATTAGTTCAACTTTGTCAATTCAGCCAAAACGGTGGTTGATCATTAGGGCTATGTAGACAGCTTATATGGTTCTCTGGTGTAGAACCAATGCTTAAAGAAGAAAATTGCCAGTATCCCTGGGGTAATCCTCTCCCATCTCTTTTGTTTGAAAGCCTCATCCAGTGTCCAACCAGTTCCCTGCCTCATTCCGTCCCCCCATTCACTGAGCAAGGGCTCTCCTCTCCTGATCTTTTCTGAGCATCTGTTTGAGGAAACTGGCAAAGATGGTAGAAATCCAGGGAATAAGTCTGGCCCAGCTTAGCCCAAACCAGACCAGCTTAGCTTCCTCTCCTCCTGTACCCAACAACCAGCAAAAGGGGGAAATTCCCAGACCACCAAAGGAGCACCATTCAAGTCAACTTCCATTTCCATTGACCCATCTGCATACCTGACCACTGGGCGTATGCACATCACCTGTTACCCATAGATACCCAAGACAGTGACAAGAGACCTAAGAGGTAGATTTATGGGACAGGATAGAAAATGGATTAGTATCCTCAGGAAAATCTGTTTCTATTAAAGTCAGAGCCTTTTCCATTCAACTACAACCCTGCTTTTCAAGTATAAGAAAATCAAGCAGCCATCCATAGCCTTAATATCCATTGTCAAACAGTATCTCCCTTGCAGAGTGATGG
Organism: Sminthopsis crassicaudata; assembly: GCF_048593235.1. Lineage (NCBI taxonomy): Eukaryota > Metazoa > Chordata > Mammalia > Dasyuromorphia > Dasyuridae > Sminthopsis > Sminthopsis crassicaudata. The sequence goes on along the minus strand of NC_133619.1, from coordinate 327,450,483 downwards.
AAAGTGACCATCAGGTTTTCCTTATTCCCAAGCAAAGTGTCAAAGTGTCTCTGAGGTTCATCCCCACTTCAGGAGCTTGTTGCTGCCATTACTAGCACAGAGTCCTGAACTTGGAATTGGAAGAACTAGTTCCAAATCCTAACTCTGACACTTAATCCCATGGGCAAGGGACTCAGTCTCACCTGGATGATCAAGGAATAGATTAAATGATTTCTCAAGAATACTTCTTTAACGGTCCATAAACTAAGTTGTTTTGGAGCCTTCTCCTTAATCTCATGCCCCCATCCACTGGCTGACTAACCAAGGGGCTAACCAAGGTGTTGGTGGCAACATCATATGAGGTTAGTATATCTGAGGGAAAGTTGCTCAATGCATCAACACTTGCTGGCCCATCCCTTCCCAAGCTCCCCTTAGAGACATCCTTTGTTATGGGGTCACTCTGCTCAGAGCTCCTTTCCAAATCTCTTCTATAACTTCTACAAATGGTCCCGTTTCCTTTCTCTTCATGGGGAAAACGAATCCTGGCTGACTAAAACCAAGGAGAGAGCCTTGAGGATATTGATCCCTCATCCACATTCAGAGGAAGGAAGACCATCTTAAAGCCCTTGAATCTCTTTCCTTAGTTTCTTTAGCTTTTAGCACAGTCATATTGTACCTGGCACATAGTAAGTGCTTAATAAATATTTATTGACCATCTGACAATGCCATTTTCTGCTTCTTCTTATACCGCCTTTCCCCAATAAATCCCCATATCCTACCGGAAGTAGGAGATGACTTTGGCAAAATTGATGATGCCTTTGAACATGTAGGTTGACATGTCGGCCATGTGGGGTAACAAGGAAATGATCCCTTTCCCTGACCTATCTGCTGAGGGCTTGTAGTTCCAAATGCTGCCATCTTCACCCTGCAGCCGTAGAGAGATGGGGTAGAACTCTTTGGTGATCCTGTTCCACTTGGCCGCTTCTTCCTCTGAACGGGCAGCAATGGGCTTGGGAATCTCAGGGTTACTTCTCGGTACCCCTGGCAGCTGAGAAACAGATCATTACAGCAGAAGGGAAAGGAAGGGAAGCATGGAAGGAACAGAGAAGAGAAAGGAAGTATGGAAGGAGAGGAAGCAGAGGAAAGAAAGCAGGGACATTTATGCCCATCAGTCACATTATGCAGACATACCAATCATATTGATGTCAGCTGCTAGTACAAAGATGACTCTAGACAGGTATACACGTATTGAACATCTTACTGTATGAAGATATTTCTGTGTAGGAAGAAGAATATGATGGTGCTTTTGATTGAAAACCCAGAAACCTGGGATTAAATTTCAATGGCCAATAGCAATACAGGTAACTAGAAAACTTGGAATCAGGAAAAACTGAGTTCAAAATAGACTCAGACATATACTAGCTGTGTGATCCTAAACAAGTCAAACTCTTACTGTCACTATTCCCTTATCTATAATAAAAGCACCTGCTTCTCAAGGTTGTTGTATGGACCAAATGAGGCATAACCCATGAAAATGATTTCCAAATGTTAAAGCACTACATCAACATCATCATCATCATCATCATCATCATCATCATCATCATTTTGTGTCCTTGAGTCTCATTTTCACGCTCTGTAAAATGAGGAGACTGGATTATAAAGTGGTTTCTAAGATCCCTTTACTTCTTGCTTCTTAGCCCCCCACAATGGGAAGGTGAGCTTCTGAACATGGGGCTGTCACTCTGGAGCACAGATTGCCATGGTCTCAGAGCAGAGAAACAAACCATAGAGAAGCCGGTGGCTTCTCAGATTTACAGGTGATATTAAGTATTTCACAAGCCCATAGCCCTAAGGGAGCAGGGGGATGGGGCTTCTTTTGGTTTTCACTTCATTTCAGCTTAGATTCAGTTCCATATCATTTGCCTGGATTGGGAGGTGAAGAGACAGGTTTGCAAATAGTACAATGAAGGATGAGATTCTGGAGCACCACATACTTAATTCTCTTACCCAGAAATCCTTGAAATGGGAGAAGGTGGTGTCAAAGGTTTTCGTCTGAGCATCCATAAGCTCCAGGATCATCTTCTGCTGCTCCTCTGTTAGTCCTTTCACTTCTGGAGCCGGAGTCCCCAATTGTTCTCTCTTCTTTCTCTTGATCAGAGCTCTCCTCTGCTCTACTGCTGCATCAGACATGATCACTGCACATAGTAGGGAAGAGTAGCCAGTTTAGGGAAAATCTATGTCCTTAGCCCTGGGACTGTTAACCCTGAGCTGTTGAGCTCAGGATCATTCCCCTTTCCCCAGGCCATCTTTGTGTTAAACATCTATTAAACCCAGGAATTACTTCATATTATCATTAGCTCACCCTCCTCTAAACCCATAGGGGAAAATCTAATTTATCTCAACTACCTGAACAAGAGGGAACTATATAGATGGTGACTTGAGTCTAGGGTGGGAAATGAAGAAAAATAGAAGAGCCGGGCCTACTTATAGCAAAATAAGAGTACAAGAAAGTTCCCCTATCGATTTCTGGCTTGGAAGCATTCTGCTCTGAATCCCCATGGCCACAAAGAACTTCCAGCAGTATTTTTCTGAGTTCCACAGTTCTCAGCATAGTCCCACGATGGCCCACCAAAGAGAGGCATGAGTTACAGCCTACCCAAACCCATGCTTTGTTTTTCAAGATTGTGGACCTGGGTCATTTTTTGCTATATTCAAATCTATTGGGTCTGCACTGCACTGGGGCAACAAGCTGGTATATTCAGACCACTTCAGTGCCTGGCACAGTACTTTGCACATAATAAACGCTCAATAAATATCTGTTGGTTGACTGAACCTGTTGAGAGTTCAACAAGCTTGATTGCTTGAAGAAAATAGGACAAAAATTCATGGCACCACTTGTTTTGATCTCAAATGAGTAATATGGTAGGGAACAGCAGAGAAGAATTTCCCCACCCCACTTTCATTCATCTCCTTTGTGGTTTTGCTAAGTAGAGTCACTGAGATGATTTAAAGGGGTCTTAGCAACCAAGAGACATGATAGGAGTTAGGAAGAGTTTTATTTTTTTTATTATTTTTTTATTTTATAATTATAATTTTTTTGACAGTATATATGCATGAGTAATTTTTATAACATTATCTCTTGTATTCATTTTTCCAGATTTTCCCCTCTCTCCCTCCACTCCCTCCCCTAGATGAAGGCAATCCCATACATTTTACATGTGTTACAGTATAACCTAGATACAATATATGTGTGTAAATACCATTTTCTTGTTGCACATTAAGTATTGGATTCCGAAGGTATAAGTAACTTGGGTAGATAGACAGTAGTGCTAACAGTTTACATTCACTTCCCAGTTTTCCTTCTCTGGGTGTAGTTGTTTCTGTCCATCATTGATCAACTGGAAGTGAGTTGGATCTTCTTTATGTTGAAGATATCCACTTGTTAGGAAGAGTTTTAGACCACAACTAAAGTCTAAACTCAGGGACAATGAGACAGAAGACATGGTGTTCAAAAGGCAAGCTAGAGCTGACAAGGTACAGCTGGGGTTCCCATCATAAAAGGGCTAAAGATTGCTTCTAAGGAGAAGAAAACCCATGAGGGCAGCAGCTCTGGGGAGAACAGCAGAGCAAGAAGCTGAGAAAGAAAAACCTATCACAGTTGAAACCCCACAAAGGGCAAGTCAACTAGGAAGTCACCTCACAGCTATGGCCAGCAATTGCAAAGAACTGCAGCAACTCAGCAGGAAAGCCTGGCACGGAACAGCTCAGGAGACCGGAAGAAAGCAGAAAACAGTTCGATGACATCCCTGGGGGCTTCAGGGACCCTACAATGTCAGAGCTTTGAGTCTTCCTGGCCATGGGTCTGTAGTCAAAGATGTTCTCTGTCTGGCTTAGTGTAGTCCCTGGCCACATGGATGTCTCCTAGGTTACCCCCTCGCATGTGGGGAGCAGATCTTTCTTGTCACTATTGTTATTGTTCTCGTTAATTAAACAATGTTCTTTGGTTGGTCTGATAAAAGTGAGCATATTGGTGGGGGCTTGTGAGCTCTGGTTTTGAATGAATACACAAAGAATATCCAACCAACAAGGGTCCATATGTACGGCCCAAATATTACAAATCAATGAAGAATGAATGAATCTAAAATGGAAGAGGATAAGGGAGTGTGTTCATATTCTTGGTGTACTAAAAATTTTGCATTGTTTGATTCTCAGTCTTTTCTCTTCCCATAAAGTTTGGCTGTCTTCCTGGAACATATCTTCCACTCTTCCCTTCTACCATTTTCTCCTTCTTTCCAGAAAGAGCTAGATAACTATGAGATAAACTAAAAATAGATAAACTAAAATAAATAAATTGAGATATATTGAGATAAACTAAAAAACCTGGAAGAATCTGTTAATACAGACTAGAAACTGCCACAGCACCATTGTTCTGTCAAAAAAATCCAAGGATTTGGTGGGCCAGACTCAGGCCTGGCCGAGAACCTGCGGTGGAATTTGAAACTTCTTTAGGATGGAGCTCATCAACTCCTGTCAGAAGGAGAAAGCACAAACACTCTTTGGCTCTCAGAAAGCAACTAGGCAGCCCAGCTCAAACCGTCTTTCTCCTATCTCCAGATAGCTCCAAAGTAAATGAGTTGAGTGCTCAGAGGAAGAATAAAGTGGAAGGAGAGGAAGGAGGCAAGTGAAAGAGGGAGGTTAAGAAATAGAAGGGAATAGACAGATTAAAGATCAAATCCCTAGATGAATGTTGACCCACAGGCTACCTTTCCCTAGATTAAAAATAAATTAGAATGACCATCAAAGATCTCCTTTAAAAATCCTTATGGGGGGCAGTAGGTAGAGCACCAGTCCTGAAGTTAGGAGAACCCGAGTTCAAATGTGGCTTCAGATACTTAACACTTCCTAGCTGTATGATCCCCAGGCAAGCTCACCTAGCCCCAACTGCCTCAGAGGAAAAAATGAAAAAAAAAAAAAAAAGCCCTTATTGGTCCAGGCTTACTTTCCTTCTTCATTCCACTATCCAGGCACTTGCGAAGCCGGCAAGCCTGGCACTGCCTCCGGGTCTTCTGGGTGATTTCACAAGTGCCCTTCCGGAAGGGGCATCTCAACCGAACGTTACGTTTCATGACTCGCCTGTAGGAAGAGAAAGAGAAGGGGGCACTGGGGTTGGCATCAGACTGGGAGAATGAACTTGAGCTTCATCCCACTAGTTCCCACAGGATTCTGGGTCCCAGGAAGACCAGATCAGCCAGCCACCCTTCCTGCAGAGCCTTAATCGGGAATATCTCTGTCTGTGGCAAAAACAGTTGCGGGAAGGGAAAATGGAGGATAACCTGACTGCTGGAGAAACTCCAGCCTTACCTTCCCAGAGATTTTGCAGGAAGGTAGGGTACCCCCCCACACACACACATTCAGTTACAAGACTCCATATGGGACTGCAAACCACGATTTAAGAAGCTGGACTCTAGGTAGCCAGGAACGTACTCCCACCTCACAGGAATCTCTGGTTTTCCTTCGAGATTCGGTTCAAAAACAAACAAACCAAACCCTCCAAAGTACAGGCAAAGAGGAATGTTTTTAATATTGTAAAAAGTATGTTTAAAATAAAAAATAAGTACAATGTACAACAGGGATTCACTAGAACATTTCCCAATAAATACAAGCAATACAAGTGCCCACTCTTGCCACTGTTATTTGATAGAGTTTTGAGAATGTTAGCAATAGCAATAAGACGAGAGAAAGAAATGAAAGATGTAACAATAAGTAGACTGAAAATTATCCCCATTTGCTCATGATATAATGGTTTACTTGAAAAATCCTAGGGAACTAACAAAGATACTAACAGCTTCAGCAAAGTTGTAGATTCCAAAATAAAACTTCAGAAATTAAATCCAATTCTGCATAATGACTGCATGGCAACAAAAACTGAGAGGCAATAATAGAAAGGGAAATCACAGAATCACAACGGTAAGGAAGTTGGAAAATTGTCAGAGCTGAATCTTTTCTATCACATACTTAACAAGTGGTCATCTAGTTCTTGCTTGAAGCCCTCCAGGGAGAAGGAACTTCCTGCCTCCCAGTGCAGCCCATTTCTTCCAAAGCAGAACACATAAAAATGAATTTCTCTCATTACAAAGGTGATAAAATAACAAGGTAAGAAATTATAAAACTAAAGAAATATGGTAAGATTTACTTGAAGTGACATGGAATGATGTAATCAGAACCAGAAGAACAAAATATGATGCAATATGATGTATACAATAATGTGAAAGAATAACTGACTAAAGAGCTGAATTCTGAGTAATTATGAACACCAATTTGAGTGTCATCCTCATGGCAGAGAGGGGAATGAATGCAGCCAGATTGGCTTACTGAATCAAGTTTGTTTTGATATCTGCTTATCTGTATGGTGGCGACAGGTGTATTTTACTCTGAATGACTAAATTACAAAAATAAAAGGTATTAATAAAATTTATAACTATATAATTAACCTATAATTATAATTATATATACAATGCATAAATATAATTATATATATATATATAATTATATAATAAAAAGGGAGAAAAAAAGTAACCCATAGTCACAGAATGACTTCCTTAAATAGCAGCATTCAGATTTGAGTCTTGTTTACATATTGTACTCTACCTCTACTGATCTTTTACATTTTGTAGGAAAAAAACAAATTGTGGGAAAAAAGACAGTTTCATCTCTTATTAGTGAATTTCCTTTCCCTCTAGAATCTAGAATCATATTAGAAGAATAAGAAGAAAACTCTTTAAGAACAAATCTTTCAGGGAAAAAGACCTTATGTGCAAAAAAAGAACCCACATGAAAAATATTGTAATCCTTTTTGTAATGGCAAGGAATTGGAAACTGAGCAGATGCCCATCTGTAAAGGGCTAGAACTGAGCAAATGCATTTGGATAATGGAGCACGTGAGACTAATTGCCAGTTGGACAGTTCTCTATTAACTTGTTTGAAGGTTGACCCTCCCCAGCTATTCTGTGCTGACTTGATTGGTGGGACAAAGAAGGGGAAGTGACTTGTGTGGGTGGAGTAGGAGGAGGAGATTGAGGCATTCTCCTGACAGTGGAGAGAGAGGAAGGTGGTGTGGAGATTGCTAGACTTAATCCCCTGACGGTGACCCCAAAAGACCAAGAATAAAGATTTTTGGTGATCCTGACTCCGGCTGATTTCTGGGAAGACAGAGTTCCCACCCATCAATTGAGGAATGACTGCTCATCTTTTCTTTTAGAAAGATAAAATTCCATTATATTCATAATGCCATGACTTATTCAGTCTGATTTCAGAAAAGCCTGGAAAGACTTATATGAATTGATGCTGAGTGAAGTGAGCAGAACCAAGAGAACATTGTACACAGCAACAAAAAGATTCTGTGAGGAACAATTATGATGGACATGGTCTTTTCAGCAATGTGATGATCCAAGATAATTCCAATAGACTTGGGATGGAAAATGCCATCCACATCCACAACAGAAGGAGAAATGAATGTTGATTGAAGTATAGCATTTTCACCTGTGTTTGCTTGCTTTTTCTTATATTTTTTCCCTTTTGGTCTGATTTTTCTTGTACAACATGACAAATATGGAAATATGCTTAAAAGGATTGTACATGTTTAATTCATATCAGATTGTTTCCTCTCTTGAGGAGGGGGGAAGTAAGGGACAAAGGGAGAAAAATTTGGAACACAAAATCTTACAAAAATGAATGTTGGAAACTAAAAAAAAAAAAAAAAGAAGAAGAAGAACAATCTTTCCATCCTTTAATTCACTTATTCATGTTTGACTCATAAGTTTCAAAAGCTTCCACTCAGGAAAATGGACACATTTTTGTAAGAGTTTGCTCTATATTCTACAACTCAGCCCATCAGAGATTTCTTTAGCTACAGCAGCTCTTCTCTCCAGGATAGGCTCCTTCAAGCAAGCGGTCTTCCCCTTTCCTCCTTTTTCCTTCCCTCCTTCCCAATTTTTGCCAATGTCATTCCATTTACTTGTGAGAATGGCCCTGGAGGCAGTATTTCCATGGAGATGGAGATTCTTTTCTTCTTTTGTCCAGCATTGGGCATATAAGTAGGGAATAGAGATTCTTCTAAAGAAGTAGGTTGGAAAGAAAGCTTCAACCTGAATCCTAAAAAGGGGACAACCCCATGTGAACTTCCCCATGAATGGATGGGGATCATGGTAGAATTATCAAGGGAGGTAAGGGAAAGAAACCCCATAATTCTTCACTATCCTGAGCATACTCATATATTAGTCTAACAGGATTCTCCTGTCTCATTGCAGTTAGGAAGAGGCTAAGCGATCCATTACCTTTACCAGAGTTGAAGGAACAGCTAGAATACCTAGGACTTTGAGATAGCTTTAAATTTGTGGATATCTATAGTATGTCAAGATAACAGGTCTCATACTGTTTTACTAGAAGTTTATAGACCCTAGTCCCCAAACAAAGTCCTAGCTGGGAACTAAGACTGGAAGAATAAGTAAACAAATAAAAAGGGTTGCTTGTCCAAGACACAGACCAAGCAGAGAGCAGCTCCAAAAGATCTACAAACAAAACCTTAAAAAAAAATACATTTTGGTCAAAAAGTCATTCAGAATTCCCAGAAGAAATGAAGCAAGTATTGTTGTTATTGTCATTGTCTAAATGAGAATATAAGTCAAATGAGAATACTCTTTCCTAAAATAAGAATAAGGAAATGAAAGCAATGGAGGAACGTTTAACTTGGAGGAAAAACAACTACTGTGAGCATTGTCATCGGCTACAACTAGTACCCCTATAACTAAAGAATTCCACCACCTATAACTCTTGCCTGTTACCTATGAATCAGTGACCACATAGGAACAAACTATTCTCAAACCTCACTTCTTATTCTCTTGTCCCTATTCCTCTTAATGCTATTTCATCCATCTCCCCTCTCCAAGCCTGCCCATCCCTTCCACCATGCCTGCTCAAATTCACATTCCAAAGTAAACAGATTTGTTTTCATTCTGAACTTCTTTCACTAATGCTCTTTCAATCTACTAGCCCTTATTGATTACTGGCTTCTTCCTCCACTTTGCAATATGGCTTTTACTCTAATAACTCAACTAAAAGTACTGTCTACAAAGTTATCAGTGTTTTCTTTATTGCCAAATCTGCTGTCTTTTCCTGCATCCTCATCTGTTTTTACCTATCTGCTGCATTTGATGCCATCGACTAACCTCTCTTCCTAGATAATCTCTTCTCTATGAGGGTTTGAAACATTGCTCTCTTTGGTCCCCTCAGTCTCCTTTGCTGGCTCATCATTCATATTACACATTTGGAGAGTGTGGGGATTCTTCAAAGCTATATTCTGGGTCTTGTATCACCTATTGCCTATTGGACATTTCAAGACATTTAAACCTCAACATATGCAAAATAAAAATCATTATCTTCCCTTTCCTCAGTGCAACTATTTTTTATGAAGGCACCACCATTTTTCTCATCTCCCAGGCTATAATTTTGATATTATTTTTAACAATTCATTCTTCTTACTCCACATATTTTCTACAATCATAGTGTCACAAAACTTATGTGAAAATTAGGTTTATTACAAGAGAAATGAACACACATGTAGAACCCAAAGAGTTATACAGAAATTTGAATTTTTTATAATAGTAGAACAAAAGAAGGAGGAGATGCCAGAAATCTCCACTTACAAGGATGTAGCATGAGAGGGGGGAAAGCACAATAAAGATAGGAAATGGACAAAACCCCTGCCTATTAGGAGCTGCTAACTGATGGCAAAAGCCATATTCTTTTCCCTTGGGAACTACTGAATTATGGAGATAGGATGGTTTGATTATCTACAAGTATCCCAGCTGCCCAAGCAACTTCTCAGCCTGATGTAGATTGACTGGTACAGTCTTGACTACCAAGGACATACAGAGAGTCCAGATTGAGAGTCAAATAGCACATTATGTCAGCTCATTGATACATTCAAGGCCTTTTGCTTATTCCAGGTCCAGTGCTTAAGGAAAATATGGCAACTCAAAAAGATAAATCCAAGGGATCTCTTAACATTATCCAGTCAATGGTCAAATCTTGTCATTCGTATCTCCACACCATTCCTCATATCTGAACATGTTTCTTATTTGTATATTCAAGACTCAAATTCAGGCCCTCATCACCTCTCATCTAGATTAATGGAATATCACAATTAGTGTCCCTCCATCAAGCCGCCAGGATGATTTTTTCTAAAGCAGAGATCTGACCATGTCACCACAGTACCCAATAAACTTTTATGGCTTCTTGATGTCTCTGTGTTAAAACATATCTCTTTCTATTTAGTTTTTAAAGTCCTTCACAAATTGAGACCAAACTATCTTTCCAGGTTAATTGGCTATTTATCCCCCTCCCATATTCTAGGATCCAGCTAAAGTATACCTCACTTGTATTTTATATCTCAATTCTGGGACTTTGCATTAACTGGCTTTCACGCCTGGAAATCACTTCTTCCTCACCTCCACCTTCCAGAATCCCTTCAAGATGCAGCCTAAGTATCACCTTGTAAATGAGACTAATTCAACTGCTAAGACTATTTCTGCCTGTCTATCTACCTACTTTATATTATTTTCTTTACATTTATTTTGTGCGTATTTACATATATGTACGTGTACCCCTACATTAGAATGTAGGATTTTTGAGAATAGAGAATATTTCATTTTGGGAGTATCCCTGACATCTAGCAAAGTGTGGGTCACATAGTAGGTACATTACAAATTCTTTTACATTGACTGAAAGAGAAGGAAATTTTAATTTCCACTCTAGCATGAAACCCTCCCTTCCTCTCCCTTTTCTCCCTCTCTTTTCCTTGCTTCCTTCCTTCTTTCTTTCTTTCCTTCCTTCTCTCCTTCCTTCCTCTCTCCTCTCCCTTCCTTCCTTCCTTTTTTCTTTTTTTCCTTCCTTTCCTCCTTCCTTCCTTCCTATCTTTCTTCTTTCCTATCTTCCTTCCTTCCTATCCAGATATCTAGTCAAAGAAAGGAAGTGTTCTAGGAATTGCCAGCCTCATGGTTTGCTAGATGGATAATCTCAAATCTGAGAGACCTGGAAGCTAGGTTTATCTACAGAAGGAGAATTCCTGAGGTGGTATAATCCCTCCAACCCACACTGAAGGACTGAATAAATGTCTGGCAGAAGAGTTATGCAAGAAAACCAAAATAAAGGCTTAAGTATGTAGGCAGCAGAATTATCTCTTTGCACAGGAAAATAAAAACACGGAAACATGTATTTAGTTTACAGCCTAATGACTTCTCCTATTTGTAAATATTAAAGAATTCCAAAAACTGAAGTTGATGAAATTGGACAGTTACTGCTGGTAAGAACTGTATATGCAGCTGTTACAAAGCTGGAACTGTCTTTTAAACAAAATACTGTAAGTGATAGAAAGCTCCCCCCCACAAAAAAAAAAAAAATCAGCAACAACAGACAACAGTTGAGTTTTGTTTTCTTTTTTTCCTTGTTTCTTTCCTTTTTTTCTTCCTTCTTTCATTTTCTCTCTTCTTTCCCTTCTTTCTTTTTCTTTCTTTCCCTTCCTTTTTCTTTCCTTTCTTTTCTCCCTTTTTTCTTTCTTTTCCTTCCTTACTTCTTTCTCTCTTCTTCCCTTCCTCTTTCCCTCCCTCTCTCCCTCCCTCTTTCCCTTGCTACTTCCTCCCTCCCTCCCTCCTTCCCTCCCTCCCTCCCTTCCTTCCTTCCTTCCTTCCTTCCTTCCTTCCTTCCTTCCTTCCTTCCTTCCTTCCTTCCTTCCTTCCTTCCTTCCTTCCTTCCTTCCTTCCTTCCTTCTTTCTGATGGGGGTTGAGGTCCCTTTAAGTGTATCTTTTGATTCACAAATCCTGGTCAAAAAGCACCCTTTTGAATTCCAATGATATCCAGGATTTCCCCAGCTCCCATTGGATCTGAGCTAACTTGGGTTTTCCCAAACCCCACAGTTTAAACCCATTGAATTCTATTCAATGCTGATCCTGGCTAAAAACCCACCAAGAGCCTGGGACTTCACCCACCTTCAAGATCACCAAGAGCCCCCATTATAAAAAGGGCTATTTTGGAGTCCACATTTGCCGAAGTCCTAAGCATGGTATCCTTATGTCAGTCATGTCAAGGGTTTCTGCCCACCAGACCTATTCCGGTGCCCTTTTATCTCTACCCTCAAGTTTACTAACTAACTTTACTTCTGAATCCCTACAACAAACCTTTTTTTTTTTTTTTTTTTTTTTTTTTTTTAAATCAATCTAGGTTTTCGGGCCTGTAAATTCCTTTATAGGGGACTCTGCGCCGTCACTGGACTATCCTTGTGCCCCCTTTCCTAACTCTCATCACTTCCTTCCTTCCTTCCTTCCTTCCTTCCTTCCTTCCTTCCTTCCTTCCTTCCTTCCTTCCTTCCTTCCTTCCTTCCTTCCTTCCTTCCTTCCTTCCTTCCTTCCTTCCTTCCTTCCTTCCTTCCTTCCTTCCTTCCATCCTTCCATCTTTCAGTCAGTCCTTGGAAGGCATCAAGGGTGAGATTTTTGGAACTTTCCAGGAGATAAGAGAATAACATCCCTTTAGGAAGAAAAAAGATCCCTTCCATGACTCCTAATGAAAGAAGCAGGAGGGTTAAAGCTCCCACAATCATGATGAGTTTTTGGACAGAGCAGGTCTTATGGAATCAAAGATGCCCATCTCGTCCAAGGCTTGTTGGGAAATCCAAACCACAGGATTTACTACAATACTTGAGGGGACTGCTGTATAAGTTCTTTGGGAGAATCAGGAAACCACCAGATGGGAACAAGCATTTATTAAGCACTTGCTATGTGCTAAGCTCTGTGATAAGTAATATTTTCTCTTTGAGCCTCCAATGGCCCTCAAGGTAGATGCAACTGTTAACCTCATATTACAGATAAAGAAATGGAAGTTAAGTGACTTGCAGAGTCACCTTAACAGAGTGACTTGCTCAGGGTTATAGAGCTACTAAGTATGTGAGAGCAGAGTTGAACTCTGAATTTCCTGACTTCAGGCCCAGCTCTCCATTCACGCCACTGGAGAGCTGCCTCTGATTGGTTCAAGGGCAGCTACAAGTTCAGATCCTTCTCAGATTTCAACCCCTCATTTCAGAGGAGGGAACAGAGCCACAGTGAGCAAGTCACCCAGCTAGTATCTGCGTCCGGGATTTTCACTTAGGCTTTCCTGTGGACTGTTAGGAATGCCTTTCCTTTGCATCCTCTGTGTCCTTTGCAATGAGCTGAAAAGAAATGCCATCTTCCCCTCATAAGTATTTGTTGCCTTTAGTGCTTATATGGGAACTGGAGACCCTGTTATTTCTTTCAGGAAAACATAAGTAAGTAATAAGATATATTTGGAGATTTTCCTGGAATAAACTGTATAAGGCAATAAAACCCCAAAAGAGAGAAGAAATGAACTTTTCGTGTGTCAGACCCCATTGCTTTTAGCCCAGATTTCTTAGCAGTCCTTAGAGCTATGAGTTTACATTAATATATATATATATATATATATTTTTTTTTTTTTTTTTTTTTCCTGAAGCAATTGGGGTTAAATGACTTGCCCAGGCTCACAAAGCTAGGAAATGTTAAGTGTCTGAGATTTGAACTCAGGTCCTCCTGATTTCAGGCCTGGTATTCTACCCACTGTGCCATCTAGCCCCCCATTAATACACTTTTAATAATATTTTTATTTTTTTAGATGTCTAAAATTTTAATTTTTCAAAGCATTTTTTCTCTATTGTTTTTTCTTCATAGATTACATCCATTTGAGATGGGGTCACAGGATAGGTTTTTGGCATAGTCACCCAGAACTTGGTTGCTTCAGTAGTGAAAAGATAGTCACTGGGGTGGGGACATTCACTTTACCTGAAAAATCCCTTGCACCCTTCACAAGTCATAACATTGAAGTGGTAACCAGTGGCCCTGTCTCCACACACACGGCAGACTTTGGGCTCCCCATCATCTTCTTCTGTGGAGGGGTCGTTACTATTGAGCCCCGACACAGCTTCTTTTTCTCCTTCCAGAAGGCTAACATGACTCCAGCTCTGTCTGTGTCTCTCCTCCAGGGTGACTCCTGAGCCTTGGAAACTAGAAGGATAAACAAGGTCAAAACGGACAAAACTTTTTCCCAGCCTAGGTGTATCAATTGTTTTTTTCTGCAAAGAATTATTCCATAACTCCCAAGTTTTCTGTGGATTGTTGCAATGTGAACACTCAAAACACTCATATGTGAGAAAAAGTAGATTTTAACCATACTAGTAATGATACTAGGGGAGCTGAGGTTAAAGCTGTCTGCCCAGGAAACAGGGAGACTAATTATCCCTTCCACTTTATGGGGGCAGGAAAGGAGAAGAAAGGGTAGGGTGAGAACAGAGAAAAGGGGACATTGGGGGCATGCTGTCCCCAATATCTGCACCCACAGGGTAATATGGAAAATATGCTAAAAATACTTTGGCCTCCCTTTGTACAGAGAAAAAGTCTTATAGCATTAAAAGACAAAATATGTTGATATTATTTAATAACATATTTTATACATTTCTGAGTTTCTAAACATTTTCTGTCATCTGCTGAACTTTGAGTATCCTTTGTAATTTCTGAAAAATTCCTACAAAATTCCCACTTAATAATTGTATAAATATATAAGCATATATTGTATTTAACATACATTTCTACCATGTTTAACATATGTTGGATTACTTGCCATCAAGGGGAGGGGGTGGGCGAAGGGGGGGGGATTGGAACGCAAGGCTTTGCAAGGATTAATGTCTCAGAATTATCCATGTATATATTTAAAAAAATAAAAAGCTTTAATTTTAAAAATTCTCATTTAATTTCTTATGCCTGCCTATGATATATCGAAACCACGATGAAGAAAATCACTATGTGGAAGGAATAATTGCAATTTAAGATTTATGGGAAGAAAAACTAGGTGAAGTCCCATAGACCAAGATGCCAGAGTTAAATTGCAGTCTGGCCAGAAGAGAGATTGGGATGCTGTATTCAATGAACAATCAATGAGCTTTCCCCTTCTATAGAATACACAGCCCAGGACTGTCTCACCCTATGGTTTTGCACTTTGTGCTGGTCACCAGGTGTGGCGATTCCAAAGGCCCTGCCTGCATCATTGGCCCCCTGTGCACTCGGTTCAAAAGGAGATCCAACGTGCATGTCTTTCTGCTTTGTCTTGTAATAAAATAAGTTGTTACTTATGTCGTTTTGGAGGAATGACTTGGTTGACATGGATTAAGAGTTGAATTCTTTAGACTTACCTTCTGAAAGGGAAGAAACTGCTTCCTGCCCTGATTGTCTGGATGCTACTCAGATTCCCAAACTAGGACAGGGCAGCTTCTTGATTGGATGATTAAGACCCCCAGATCCCAGTCTTAGTAACTAAGAGCTTCAGAAATGTCCACTCCAGGGCAGAATTTGCTTTTTCTAAAGACAATTAGAAAATTATTTTACTTTTTAAAAACATTGACACCCATATTCATAAATAATACTCCACAGGAGATGAGAAATGAAGTCCTAATTCATAAAGAAACAGAAAATGTAAATTGAGACCTCTCTTCTACCACTTCAATTATTCAACTGCTTTTATTGAAATCTGTGAATTATTCCCAGACTTGTTGCCTTAATCTTTCTCCTTGATTTCAGAGACAAAAAAAAATCTCAGAATTTTACTTACTACCAGAATACAGATTTCAAGCAAGGACCTACATACAGTCCCTAGAAACTTTATTTCGCCTTTTATAGGCATATAAACTATTAATACTTGTAAACTTTCTGTGTATTTGTTTAAACATTTTTTTTAAAACCCTAGTTCTCAGCTGTTCTTTATAGGTAGAAAATCACTACTAATTAGGTGCTTATCCTAACACAGTAGTTAATATGTAGCAGCTTGGCAGAAACTAATCAGAATTGGCAGAGACAGAACTACATAATGAGGGAAAACTAGTTATTTGTCATGCTTCTCTGCCAGCCTCTGTCCCTGAATATGCAAACTATAGGTTGGCAAACAACCTCAATTCTTGGCTAAACTGTACAATCTATTTTTAAAGGGATGGGTAATGAACATGTGGAAAAGGAAGCAATAGTCACAAAGAACCAGCATGCTTCGTCAAGAGCAGGTTGAATCTGACTAACCTGATTTCCTTTTTGGTCGCTTATAAAATTGGTAGATCAGGTAAATTATTTAGATATATTACTTATTTGATATTTATTTAATATTAAATTTTATTTACATATTTTATTTTAGTAAAACATCTGACATACAATTGCATACTATTCTTATTGAAAAAAAGGAAAGATGTGGACTAGATGATAGTACAATTAGATGTTAAATGGCTGAACTCAAAGAATAGATATTAATGATAGCTGTCAACTTGGAAAGAAAGAAGTTCTCAGTGGAATTCCCCAAGTCTCTGTGCTAGCTCCTGTGTTCCTTAATACTTCAGAGTGCAGACACCATGCTTATTAAATTTTCAAGTGATATCATAGTAGTAGAAATAATTGATCCACTGAATGACAAATGCAGAATTCAAAAATATTTAGACAAACTGGAAAAGTGGGCCTGCTCAAATTAGATAAAATTTATAGGAATAAATATAAAGTTTTATACCAGGGTTTTTTAAAAAAAATCACTTCCTAAATAGAGAATAGAGAAGCAAGGTCATGTGAAAGAGGGACTATATTCTCAATAAGAGTCTATAATTTATAATAGTTTATATTTCAGGTAATAATTCTTGATATATCGCTCCTTGATCTATTTTCTATGTCAGTTATTTTTCCTATGAGACATTTTACATGTATTTTTGATTTTCTGATTTTGTTTTATTGTTTCTTGATGGCTCATTCATGTCATTAGCTTTCACTTCTTCTAAATTTTAAGGAATTATTTTCTTCAGAAGTTTTTGTGCCTCTGTAAATTCTGTTTTCATAATTTTCTTGAATTGCTTACATTTCTTCCCCCCTTCCCTCTACTGCTCTCATTTAATTTTTTAAAATAAACTTAGAACTTTTTTTTAAAAATTATTCTTTAGCTTTTATTTAAAAAATTCTTGTTGGGTTTGTGTCTATTCTACATTTTTCTCTGTGAGGTTTTGCTTATGGATATTTTCAAGTTATTGTCTTCCTCTGAGTTTGTGTCTTGAACTTCCTTGTCACCATAGTGACTTTTTATGGTCAGATTATTCTGTTGTTTTTACTGCTTGCTTATTTTTCTAGCCTATTTCTTGACTTTGGACTTTATGTTAAAACTGAGTTTTGCTCATCTTTGGAAGTAAGAGAGAGGGAGTCTTGCCTGACTTCCTATTTTTATAAACTTCTGTTGCTTTTAGAACTCAGTTGGGAAAAAATGCTTACTTCACTTGACCATCTTGGATCTACCCTCGACAGTTTCTACTGAGAAGAGAATTGTTTTAATGGGGCTCAGCCAAATTTATAAATGCTGGTAAATGGAATCTATGAAGCAAATAAGTAGAGGGAATGGGGGGGAGACATGTGTGACTTGTTGCCTATAGTGTTTGGTCCAAAATCTGTCTCCAGATGTGTCATTGTAGTGTGCTGGAATATTCATGACTGTGTGTATTGGTCCAATATCACATGCTGTTTCAGAAACTACTGATATACAACTATATTGAGAGATTAAGACATGATCAAACTGTGGTCATGTCCAGTTTATAGGTGCCCATCTGACTTACATTAACTGAGTTTATTTCCAATTTACCAGCTCTACTGGACATCCAGGAACCCACCCCCACCCTTAGTCTGGAGGATGTGAATGAATATGCTGAGAATGACTTTCATTATAATAATCATCATCACAAAAATGAATGTTTATATACAATAACCAACTATGACTTCTGACAAAAGTAGATGAATTCAAGACATAAAATATTTGGACATAACCCACACAGAATTTTGTTCAGCTTCCTTGAAATATTTATTATAAAATTTTTCTTCTTTTTTTCCTTTCCCTGTGTGGAAGATTAAAGGGAGAGAAAATTAATGGTTAAATGGTTAGCTAATTTAAACTTCAGATGAGGAAGAGGGGAGGAAAGGAAGGATGGAGATATCTGTATGGAAGGTCTTTGTTTACATTGATACCATGGGAATTGTCAGAGTGATGAGCACTCATTATAATAAGCACTGACATTAAATTGAATTTTAAAATTTACATTTGCATATGTTGTTTCACGTGAGTCTCATAACAATGTAAGTCCAATTATCCTCATTTTTCAGATAAGGAAACTGAGGCTCAGAAAGTTCATAAATCTAATAAACATCAGAGGTGGCATTTGAGGTCTTTCTGGCTCTTAAGCCCAGTTTTGGGAATGTTCCCATTGTCTTTACACAGATTATCTATCCTTCCAAGTTAAAGCTGACAAGAAAAGTTTGGATGATAATTTCATGATATCTTAGAAAAATCTTTTGGTGGAATAGTCAACCATTAAGTTTCTACCTGAAACACAAAATCATAGTCAACAGGATGTCTCCAAAGATTTAATGCAGTCTAATGATTTAATAGACTCTCCAAAATGCATTTAGACTTTTGGAACATTGTGGAATCAGACTGCTAGAAGGGTCCTAAGAGATCATTTGGCCTGACCCCTCATTTTATAAATCAGAAAATGAAAATTGTAAGGAAGTTAAGAAGCTTGCCAAAAGTTACCCTAATCACCAGTGGCAGACCTAGTATTAAAACCTAGCTTTTACATAGTGAGCAATCTTTCTTTTAAAAATGGCAAATTTTTATTTACCAATCCAGACACCTCATTTAACAAGGCCATCAAGTTCTTCAAAAGCCCTCCAAGAAATGAAAACAAAGCAGAAAATGAGCAAGTTCAGGCGATAACTCAAGGTGACCCCAGCTGTGGCCAGGCCCTCTTTAAAGTGACCCAGACTAATGCTGTTGCACAATAACATGTTATTATTGCATTATAACCAAATCCCCTCTCCTTCTTCCATCCCCACAAAATCATGAAACCTCTCTGTAATTCACCTGACTGACTGTGAATTCATCCATACATTGTTCCCAAGATACCCTGTAATGTTTCACATAACGAGGACATGATTTTCTGAATTAAGAAGGGTTAACAATTGGGGGACATTCAGGCATTTGTTCGAGCCACTCCATAGGAGCCAATTGTTAAATTTTCAGCTCAAATATCAGCCATCACTACAAATCACGACTTGATTTATTGTTGTGCTGATAGTCTAAAGAGAAAATTTAATATTGGTAATTCCTTAATTAATTGACCAATTAATCAGCCTTGGAAGTAACTTGTAATTGCAAGTACTTGTAAAATGTTTTGATTAATTGATCAATTAATTGACAAGTAATTGATTAATTAAACTTAAAAATATCTTGTGGGTACATGTTTTTATTTTCCAGAGAAATGGCTTTCATTTGCCAGCATACTTATGGGTACCTTTATGGATCATAAACTCCTTAAGAAAAAATAAACCATGTCTTTTATTAGGCAATGTGAGCTAGGACAAGGCTTCTTAAACTTTTTCTACTCATGATCTCTTTTAAATTAAGAAATGTTTTATACAACCTTGGGTATATAGGTATATAAAATGGATATGCAAATCAAACATTTACTGATAATAAAACATATTTTTTCAACCTCCACATCCAATTATAAGACCCCGTAAAGGTAGCAAACTACACTTTAAGAAGCTTTGAGCTGGTGGACCAAGACTTAGGACACCTATGCCGTAGTCTCAGTTCTATTATAAAATCATTGCATGGCCCCAAACCACATTCCCTTGCTATGAAAGGTCCTTCTATCCACTGCCATAGGAAGTTTATTCCACAAGGGAGAGTAAAATGTTTCCCCTGCCAGCCAATAAAGAGTGCTACAAAGAAAATATCATGGTCCTAGGAGTCTTCATTTTGAGGGAGAAGACCAAGAACAAACAGCTGTAAATGTGTGGCAAAAAAGACACGTCTGTGATGGGGGATGTGGGGTACAAGACAGAGCTAATGTGGCTATAGCCCGAGTCAAACTAGTCTGCAAACAAGAGAAACCCAGCAGGATTGCAATTCATTCTCTCCTAGCATCAATTAGGAATATGGCTAGGAAAGTCAGTGGTTAGTGGCCAATGGAAACTTTTATTTTTTATTTTTTCCCTGAGGCTGGGGTTAAGTGACTTGCCCAGGGTCACACAGCTAGGAAGTGTTAATGTCTGAGACCAGATTTGAACTAGGGTCCTCCTGAATTCAAGGCTGGTGCTCTATCCACTGCGCCCCCTAGCTGCCCCCCAACGGGAACTTTAAGAAGAGGAAAGAAGGAAAGGAGCAAAAAATTAAAGCAAGATAAAGGAGTAAAAGAAGAGAGAAGAGGAGGGAAATAGAAAGAAAAATAAAACAAGCCTTAAGGGCAATTGTGTCTGTTTATCTTCCAGAAGGGGTATAGGAAAAGCCCAGAGGAAAAGTAAAGCTTTGTTGTGATGAGTAATTACAATAAATAATTAGAGTAAAATAATTAGAGAGCCCCTTTAAGTCAAGATTTAATGTGAGAATCTAGTCAGTCAGTCAATAAGGAAACAGCTCTGTTTTGTGTTAGGCAACATGCTAAGTGGTGAAAATTCCTCTGAAATTTCTGAAAATTCTGAAAAATTCAAGTATATAGAAAGTAGTTATCTAGAGATTATGTAATGCAGACTCCAATTATTCATGGGAGTATATTCATGGAGCATCATGGGATATATTGCAGTCATTATTTCAGCCACAATTGCAGTACTTGGGAAGTAAGAATTTTGGCATGAGCTTCAGAACAGCATACAAACTAAAATTTCTCCAAAGAAATGTAAGGAAAAAATAAAGCAGTAAAGGTGGCACAGTGGATAAAGTCCCAGATGTGGAGTCAGAGAGATTTCTCTTCCTGATACTAGCTGTGAGATCCCATTTACCTCAGTTTCCTCATCTATAAAATAAACTGGAGAAAGGCAAACCCTGCCCAGAAAACCCCCAGTGAGATCGCCAAAAGTTGGACATGACTGAAAAATGACTGAATAACAGCCCTGATCAGTGTTGTTTGTAGCTTTATGAAATAAATACTCTTGGGCTGTTTTCATGAATCTTAGGAGAAGTGGGAGAATTTTGTAGTGATTCTACTTGGTAGGTTGAGACTAAAGACTTTTCATTGTCTTTTGGTCAGTAGCATAGGGGGATAGTAGGAATTTTGTGACCTGTTATAAAATATATTCCTACATAATAATAGTTTCTATAAAAGTAGCAGGCAGGTTTGGAAATTATAAGTGTGGACTAGAACTCTGTGGTAATACAGCCATGGAGTTCACCTCCTGCCAGGTGTCTTTCACTTAAGTACAGGGAAAGGTTGGGGTGAGAAGGGGAAAGAAAAGATCAACCAGATAATCTTATAGACGAAGCTCAAAATATTTTGAACATAATTCGTAGTCAGGAAAAATGTTTTCGGTGTGGATAATAAGGGCACAGCAGAGCTGCCTATTAAAAATGATTTGTGTAGAACTTTCTATGTTGAAAAATGTGGTATAGATGCAAACTGCCAAAGAGCATTTCATAATAAGAGGAAGACAGACATTGGTGAGAGGACTTCAGGGACTCAGAATGAAAGGGGGAAGAGAAACAAGGAAACTGGTAATATCTGTTCAGGTAAATCCAACTTAGCCATTGGGGGCTGTGAAAGGAAGAAAGGCACTGAGAAGGGCTTTCAGGAAAAAAAGGAGGGGAAATAAAGAAGGCAGATCTCAGGATGTGTGGAGGGGGAGGAAAACATGAATAAGTTAGGATCTAACAAGAGGGACAGCAAGAAAAGAGCTGGGAGATAGCAGTCCCTTGCAGAGGAAATGAGACAGAAAGCTTACATCCGAAGAGATGGCTGTGTCTGAAGTCTGCAAAGAAGGAAAGGGAGAAATAGAGATCCGAGTGGGGATAACAATGATGAACCTGCTGTAAATAGAAATATAGAAGAAAAGGCACATGGAGCTTAAGAGAAATGGAAGATGGGGACTAGGAGTGAAAAGTGGTGAGAGTTGGAACCCATGAAGGCGCAAATGAAATACACCCCTGAGGAGGAAGCACAGCTTAAATGCTACACTGTATCTTACACAAACCTTATATACCACAAGGGGGTTGCAGCCCATAAGGATGGAAGAGGAACTGGATGAATGAAAAAGAGGCAAATTTGTTGCCTACAAAGGAAATGGGGTATAGGAGTAGGATTTTTGTGTTGCACATACAGTGTGAATGCTTGAAAGATAGGCGCTGCCACAGGATGTGTACAAAACAAAGTCCTGGCTCTTGATGTTTATTTAATGTTTGTGTTTCAGTTTATTCACCTGCTCTTTTCAATTATGTCTACCTCTTTTTGGGTTTTTTCCAAAGATACCAGGCTGGTTTAGGCATTTATTTTAGGATTCAGATTATTTTACAGATGAAGAAACTGAGGCAAACATACAACTAATAAGTGTCTAAGGCTGGATTTGAACTCAGGGAGTCTTCCTGACTCCAGATATTGCATGCACTGTGCCATACTAGCCACTGTGCCATGCTATCTGTTATGCCATGCTAGCCACTGTGCCATGCTCCACTGTGCGATGGTAACCACTGTGCCATTTTAGCCACTGTTGCCATGATAGCCACTATGTCATGGTAACCACTTGCCATGCTATCCATTATGCCATTCTATCCACTGTGCCATGCTAGCCACTGTGCCATGGTAACCACTGTGCCATGCTAGCCACTGTGCCATGGCAACCACTGTGCCATGCTAGCCACTGTGCCATGGCAACCACTGTGCCATGCTAGCCACTGTGCCATGGCAACCACTGTGCCATGCTAGCCACTGTGCCATGGCAACCACTGTGCCATGCTAGCCACTGTGCCATGGTAACCACTGTGCCATGCTAGCCACTGTGCCATGGCAACCACTGTGCCATGCTAGCCACTGTGCCATGGTAACCACTGTGCCATGCTAGTCACTGTGCCATGCTAGCCACCATTCATTTCTTCATCTGTAGAACAATGATAATAATACATGTGATATGGGCACGGGCCGCTGGAGCACTTGGTGAATAGCTAGGTGACATTTAATATGCTGCAGTCGCAGTACCCCTTCCTGGCTTGTGTGCTTTCTTCCTTAGGCTTCCAAAAAGCCAGAGTTCCATTTTGCTATTACCAAGCAAAGGCAAGTTGTTCACAATTTTGCCCACCAGATGGAGCGCTCCTCCAGCCACTAGCCAGTGATTACATCAAGGTTCCTTGGACATATATGTGTATGTATGAATATGTGTTTATAGTATGTATATATGTATATGTGTGTAGAAATGTTTATTCACATATATCTTTTCTCTAATCTCTTGAAAATGCCCATAGCCCAACTCTTCCAAGTTCTCAGCCTCAAAAAACCCAGGAAGAAAGAAATCTTTGATGTCTCAAATTCCGAATAAATCCAGTGTATATTATGAAATATGGCTCATTATTACTAATTCATGTAAACATTTACCTCTAGACAACACCTATGAAATTTCCCTGTCAATTCTGATTCTTTGTATTAGCAGTTCTTAATCTGGAGTCCATGCATAGATTTCAGAGGGTCCAGGAATTTGGATGGGGGAAAACATTACATCTTTATTTTTTTCTTTACCAAGTTCTCACTGAAATATAGCATTTCCTTAAATTACAGATAAAGGCAACAAAACATTGCTAAATTCAAGAAAATTTAAGAAACCTTACTTTGTGTTACTATTATATAAAAACTAACTCTTTACCTTTGGCCATGTGATTTATCAAAGATAACAAAGCTGCAAAGCCCTCCACTCTATGAAGCTCATTGTCCAGTCAACTTCCCAAATTCCTCTTGTACCCACAAAGCATGGAAAGACATTAAGGGCCATAATCCAAGATACTTTTTTTTTAAAGTTAAGGGTAATAAAGTTGAGGAAAACTGCAGGTTGTTCTATATTCCTTCTTAGCTTAGTCTCAGCAGCCAACATGGAAGACAAATTTCATCTGGTTGGTATTGGAGCTGATTTTAGGGCTTGGTGTTTGGGAAAAATACTGCATTCTTTACCTCAATTGCTATCCAGCCTTCATCACTGAATAGGTAACCTCAGGCAAACTGAGACCTGTTTAAAAAAAAAACAACCTTTAGTTTAAAAAAGCCATGGTCCTACTATTTCCAGGGCCATCACCAGTCCTCCTGACCATATCTGGTCACCGGACCCAGAGGGTTCTGGAGAGGAAAGGGAAGCAGGTCACTCTCTGCAGCTCTTCCTCAGTAATCCAATTTGCTTGCATGTCATGGCCACAGGATATCACCCATATAGTCCCTCTTTTTCCTCTACTATAGCACAACTGAATCATCTCTGCTTCAGCTGGTCCTACTCTACCATCTGGCTACTCAGTTTTATTCTTTTTTAATTGACAAAAATCTATTTTCTCTGTCTTTTAGCTCTACCTCTTCACATTGAAAAGGGGGGAAAATCCTCATAATAAATAAATGTTCAAGCAAAACAAATTCCCAAATTGGCCATGTCCAATAAATATATGTCTCAATCTACACCTTGAGTACATAATCTCTCTGTTAAGAAGAAGATAGCATGTTTCATCAAAAGCCCTTTAAAATTATAATTGGTAATTGTATTAATCAAATTTCTTAAGTCTTTCAAAGTGTTGTCTTCACAGTGTTATCAAATAATTTTTTTCTCCTACTTATGTTCATCAGTTCATACAAATCTTTCCACGTTTCTCTGAAAACGTTTCTTTCATCATTTCTTACAGGACCATAGAGTTGCATTACATTTATATACCCTGTTTTTTTTCAGCCATTCCCAAATTGATGGGTACCTGCTTAGTTTCTAGGTCTTTGATGGTCCAAAAAAAAGTTGCTTATAAATATGTTTATATATGTGTCCTTTTTTTCTCTCTTTGATCTCTTTTAGGCAGGAGACCTAGCAGTGGTATTGCTGGATTAAAGGATATAGTTAACCTTTGGGGTATAGTTTCAAATTGCTTTCCAGAAAAGCTGGACCAATTCACAGCTTCACTACTAGTACATTAATGTATCTATTTTTCCTCAACTCCTCTAACATTTGTCATTTTCTTTTTGTCAATTTTGCCAGTCTGATGGGTGGAAGATGGAACCTCAAGGTTGCTTTAATTTACATTTTTCTAATTATTAGTGATTCAAAGCATTTTTCATATGATTGACAACTTAGGTGCTTTCCTCCAAAAGTTGCACATTCATAACCTTTAACCATTAATGAAATGGAGAATGGTTCTTATTTTTATAAATTTGAATCAGTTCCCTATATCTTGAAAATCAGACCTTTATCAGAAAAACTTTCTGAAAAGACTCCCTCCCTACTTAACTACTTTCCTCCTAATTTTAGATGCATTGGTTTTCTTTCTATAAAAATTTTAAATTTCATAAATATCAAAAATGGCCAATTTTATTCTTTGTTTTCTTGATTATGAGTTCTTTTCTCTATAGATTTGAAAGGTAATTACTTCCTTGCTCCTGTAATTTGTTTATGATGCTATCTTTTATGCCTAAATTACATTTATATATAATATATATAGTATAGAATTCATTTGGAGTTTATCTTGGTGTTTGTTGTGAAATATTAATTTATATCTCATTTCTGGCAGACTGCTTTCCTATTTTTCTAGAAGTTTTCCAGTTTCTGCCCGATAGCTTTCCAATTCATGCAGAAATTTTTATCAAATAATGAGTTCCTGTCTCCCAAATTGCCAAATTACTGAGCTCATTTGCTTTTGTATATTGTGCACCAAACGTGTTTGTTTAATTCATTCCCTATTTTTTAACCACTACCAAATTGTTTTGATGATTACCAGATTGAATAGTTTGAAATCTAATACTGCTAGGCCCCTTTCCTTCTATCATTTCTCTTGAGTTTCTAGACCTTTTGTTCCTCCAGATAAATTTCCTTATCATTTTTTGAACTCTATAGAGTAATCCATTGGTGTGGTAACAAGCATCTCTATCTGATCCCCAAAACACTGTCCATACAAGGAAGGAAAAAGTCCAAATTTCCAAGGCAATGAAACATAGTTTGGCTCAGAATTAGTGCACACTTCCTCATTTTGGGCATGGAAAAATGGCATTATTCAGAGACTGCACTCCTTTTCCCCCACCTCATTAGTATTTTATTTTTCCAATTACATGTAAAGATAGATTTCAACATTTTTGTAAGATTTTGAGTTCTAAATTTTTTCTCCCTCCCTTTCTTACTTTCCCCCTCCTCAGCAAGCAATGTGATATAAATTATACATGTACAATCATTTTAAACATATTTTCATATTTGTCATGCTGTGAGAGAAAAATCAGAACAAGAGAGAAAAAAACACCAGAAAAAATGCAAACAAATAGAGATGTAATATAATATAAATAATGGAGAGTAATATGTTTCAATTCACATTCTTTCTCTGTAGTTCTCCCTTTGGATGTGAGTAGCATTTTCCATCCCATGTCTATTGGAATTGAGAAACTAGACTCCTAATGAGAGAACAGCATCTTGAGCATGGATGATATAGTACCAACAATGTTTTTATTGTCGCTGAGATTTCAATCATGTACTAATTTTACTTTGTTTTGTTCTGGGCAGAAAGGGATTTGCTACTGTAGTAATTTGCCATTTTGTTGAGGAACTGAGCTAAACAAGATTAAGTGACTTGTTCAGGGTTACACAGCTAAATTGTGTCTGAGGTCACATTTGAACTTAAGCCTTTCTGACTCCAGGCCTAGCATTCTGTCCACTGCATTACCAATAATGTCACTATTAGCTTATGTCATCATATCATCATTCTGGTCTAGTGGGTAAAGAAAGATCAATAATTCAAATAGATCCGAGGACAATGTCAAATTTAGGTTATGTTCCCATGCTACCTAGCTCACAAGAATAGAATTCCAGAGAGGGCAGGAGACTTCAGAGGGCATGTAGTCCAGACAAATAGGAATCTGCTAGGACTTTTGATTTAATTGAAAAGACTCTCTATTTGGAGTTAGAGGATCTGGGCTCAAATCCCAGTTCTGTTACTTATTTTTAAGCTAAGGGAATTTAGGAAACTCACTTCACTTGTCTGAGACTCAATTTCTTTATCTGTAAAATGAGAAGGTTTAAATAGATGATTTCGCAAGACAATTCCAAAGGACTCCTGAGGAAAAACTCTATTGCAGAGGAAAAAATGATTGAGTCTGAATGCAAATCAAAGCATACTATATGAACTTTATTTTTTGTATGTTTTTCCCCTTTTGGTCTGTTTCTTCTTTTACAACATGACTAATATGAATATATGTTTTACATGATTGCATAGACAAAACCTATATCAAATTGCTTATTGTCTTAGGGGGGAGGGGAAGGGCAGGGAGAAAATTTGAACTCAAAATTTAAGAAAGCTATAACTTGTTTTTACATGTAATTGGAAAAACAAAATATTATTTTTAGACAAGGAGTAGATGATTTCTCTTCAATGCTTTGAGAAATGGTCAATCCAGCCTTGAAGACCTCAAGTAATGATATACTCACTACCTACTAAGAAAACTCATTGCATTTTTGAGTAGTACTGTTAGGAAATGTTTTTCCTCTAACAGATGAAATCAGTCTTGCTGCAAATTCTTCCATTATTGTTGATATGTACAAGGACCTGCAGAGTAAGTCTCACCTTTCTTTTACATGATAATCTTTTACATACTTGCAGACTAATGCCAGTAGCCCTAAGTCTTCTCTCCAAGATAAATATCCTCAGTTTATTTCAGTGATCTTGGTAGAGTACTACTTTACATCTCTCCCTCTCCCCCTTACCTTCCTTGTTTTTGATTAGATACCTCTATCTTTCTACCTCCCAGTTTTAACCTCAGTAATCCTTGAATCTTCCCTCTTCTTTCACATCCTATATTCTAAACAGTTGAAATCTCAACTTTTCTATCTCTACAATATCTGTCATGTAAATTCCCATCTTTCTACTATCACAGCTACCACCTTTATTCCTCATCAGCCCTCACCCAGACTATTATAATAGATTCTTAATTTATCTCTCTCCTCCCAAGACTCTGTTAAGAATCAATTTGGTCAGCTTTACATACTGTTAGATGAGTGTTTACTAAAGTAATCCCATAAGAACAGTTGATACAAAATATCTTCCCTCACCCACAAAAGGCAGTAACACAATCTCCCACAAGCAGATACAAAGTTCAAGAAAAAGTGGGCTCAGACTTAGGGACCACATACATGCGACAAAAGGGTAACTCACAGTCCTGACTACTAGAAGAACATGGTTCCCATTTGGGGGATCCCCAAGAAATTCCTCTTGGGAACAGTGTAATTTCTTTGCTGAGTTTCTTCTAGAGCCATGAGTCCAAACTGCCCCTAGCTCCCAAGGCAGATGCCATCATCAGCTGAAGGATGTGGCCAAGACTGTCCCAACATTCTCCGGACTCTTCAAAGCTTGAAAAGTTCTCTTCCAGCCAAAGTAGGAAAGGGGAGCAAACCTGACCACATGTGCTGAAAGCTCCAATTTATTGAAATTCCTTCCTTCACTTGATAATTTGTAAGTGTTCCCTGAGGAGTGACCAAGTTTCCTTGGCCAATCCAAACTCAATACCTGGTGCATTCTTCTTCTAAATTATTCTAGGCCTTTTATCACTTAGTCTATGGTTTGTGAATATTTAGGTAAAGTATCAAAGTTAAAATGGGGTGAGATGATTTTGTTATTTAGTCTTTTCAGTCATGTCTGGCTCTTCCTGACTACATTTGATATTTTCTTAGCAAAGATACTGGAGTGGTTTGCCATTTCCTTTTCCAGCTCATTTTATAGATGAGGAAACTGAGCAGACAGGATCAAGTGACTTACCCAGTTAGTTAAGTATCTGAGGCCAGATATGAACTCAGGAGATGAGTCTTCCTGATCCAGTCATGGCACTCTGTCCACTCTGTAACCCCACTTTTATATGTTATTATATTCAATGCATATATTGTTTTCCTGATTTTGCCTACTTCTATTTGCATTAGTTCATATAAATTTTTCAGGCTTCCCTGATTCATCACATTCATCATTTATTACAGGACAATAATATACTATTACATGTGCATACTATAGTTTGTTTAGCTATTTTTTAACCTAATTTAATAACCTAATTTTAAAAATTAAATTAAATTTTAATTTAATAATCTAAAATGGTTTCCTAATTAACAACCACTTATTTTGTTTTCAAATCTTTGCTACTACTAAATGCTATAAATATTTTGATTTGCCTTTTTTTCCTCTCCTTATCATTGGCTTCCTTAAGAGCCATATGCTTAGTAATAGGATCTCTTGATCAAAGGATATAATCATTTCAATCAGTTTTTTAGTATTATTTCAAATTGCTTTCCAGAATGATTGGACCAATTCACAGCTCCATCAATAATGCATGAGTGTTCATGTATTTCCTCAATATTTTTTTTATCTCTTCTAATTTTTCTTATTAGTGATTTTGAGCATGTTTCCAAATAATCATTCATAGTTCGCAATTCTTTTGAAAACTTCATTTATGCCTCAAAGTCTTATATATTTGCATTAATTTCCAATGTGAATTGAATATGAGAATCCTTATCAGAGGCATTTAACGTAAATGCTTCTTTTTCAATCAATTACTTCCCTTCTTATTTGTGTCAATTTTGTTGGTAGCTTTTCAATTTCATGTAATTGAAATTATTTATTTTCTCTTTTGTGATTGCCTTTACCATCTTTTTCTTCTAAGAAATCATAATCAAACAAGGGATAGAGGAAATTGTAAAACCAAGAACCATTCTTCAAAGGAAAACTGGTCACAAGGTATGATTGATGAAACTTTGAATTGATCCAAACATTAGAGAACACAATTTGAAATTATGCAAAAAAGTGGTCGAAATTTCATGCCCTTTGACCTAGGCATCCCATTGCTTAGTACTATACCTCAAGGAGATCAGAAAGACAGAAATAAAGATTCAATCATAGCAACACTTTTTATGCTAACAGAGAACTGGAAACAAAGTGAATGCTCTTAAAAGTGGGTGCTTATGATAGTTATAGAAATATGTATAGAAGAATTGCACATGTTTAACAAATATTGGATTATTTGTCATCTAGAGGAAGGGGTGGGGGCAGGGGGGAAACTTGGAACAAAAGGTTTTGCAAGGGTCAATGTTGAAAAATTATTCATGCATATGTTTTGAAAATAAAAAGCTTTTATTTAAAAAGTGGGTGCTTAAAAATGTCAAGGTCTCGTGGTATTTTGATTGCCATTGCCAGTTGATCTGACCTCTGTCTTGCCACAGCATTCTGATGACCCTGGAGAAGAGAATGAGGCTGGTGACTTTGCACAGCCCTGCCTCATTTAAATCCAATTCACTTTCAAATCAAGACATCCCCCTCTTTATGTCATTAGTTAAATAATAGTTAAATGAATTGCTGAAGTGAATGAAATTTCTTCCTTGGTGATCAGCCCCTAGTAATGGTTCTCCCATACATACATCCTTGAGGACAAATACACAGATCACTGGTCCATATTGGAAGCCTTTCTGTCTTATGGGTCCCGCCAAAGATTCCATTTGACTAAGATAAATTGTGAACCCCAAAGGAGCACAGAATAAGATTTTAGTGAAAGCCTGGTAACAGAATGTGAGCTCATTAAATGAATTGAAGGCTTTTGTTAAATAAATAAATTCTTACTTAGTTCTGAAGCTTCACCTGATGGTGTTAATATAGACCTGTGCTTAATCCCATGCCAGAGGGCACTGAGGCACCAATTACTTCCCACTTTAAAACATTTACTGAATGGAACTTGGCACAGAGTGAAAGAGAGAATGATCTTTGCTATTTTGGGAACTGAGCCATGCTGCAGAATCTCTACAGGTGGGCCACAACCATTTACACTTATTATAAGCCTCCCTCGGCATTCTCCTAAGGAGAAGTGTAAACCCTAATTATTTTACAATATATGCAGTGCTGAATTATAAATACTTATCTGTATTTATGAGCACTGTGGAGTTGTAGTGCTTATAGTGTGTCTGAAAGCCTGGAAGGGCAATATAGAATGATAATTTTTCCAAACAGTGGTTTCTTTTGGGGTTGATAGACTCCAAAGAAACCAATCAGTAGATTTCTGAGGGTCCATGAACTTGAAAAGAAAAAGAAATTTACACCTTTAGTTTCTGTGTATTTTATTTTCTGCATTTAAAAAGCATTATTCCACTGCGCCACCTAGCTGCCCTTTTTTTTTTTAATTTTCTTTTTTTGTTTTCTTTTATTTTGCTGAGGCAAGTGACTTGCCCAGGGTCACACAGCTAGGAAGTCTTAAGTGTCTGAGACCAGATTTTAATCCAGGTTCTCCTGACTTCATAAATGTTATAATTATAAAATTAATTAAAAAACAAAACAAAACAAAACATTATTCCGAGAGGATCCAGACTGCCAAAGACTGCCATGCCACAACAAAAAGGATGCTTTCTATACTCAGTTTTCTGCTGAGGCAAACACATCCCTCAACCAGTCATAGGGTTTTCATTGCTTCTGGTGTTAACTATGAAACTGTACTTTTGAGGAAGATCTTGAACCCAATTAAATAGGGACCCCACACACATTTTCTAATACGTTGAAAATGCTTGGAGTACCTCAGTGTCCTTTGTTGTACGTTGGACTGGAAGATGGGGGATACACTCTCATCTCTTTCTTTTTCCTTCCCCAGTACCTTTTGTTCTGAGATTGCCTCCTGTTTATAGTGTATATCTCTTGTGTGAGTGTATTTGTAAGTATGTTGTCTCCCTCGGTAGAATGTACATTATTTGAAGGAAGGGACCTTGTTTTTGTCTTTCTTTGTATCCTCAGTGCTGAGAACATAGTAAACACCTAATAAATGCTTGATGATGATGAAAATGATCCCTATCTGACAAGAATTACTAGAAAAATGGAACGCAGCCTGGGAGAAATTAGGTTTAGGCCAACATTGTATGCCACATACCATAACAAAGGCAAAACAGATATGTGATTGGAATGTTAAAGGTCACACCATAAAAAATTAGAATATGCTAGGGCAGCTAGTTGATGCAGTGGATAGAGCACCAGCCTTGAAGTCAGGAGGACCTGAGTTCAAATCTGACTTCAGACCTCACTTAGCACTTCCTAGCTGTGTGATCCTAAGCAAGTCACTTAACCCTAGTTGCCGCACCAAAAAAATAAAAAATAAATAAAAAATTAGAACACCAAAGATCATGGGATTTAGAGTTAAGGCCTTAGAAATTATCTACTAATGTCCAGCACCCTCAGAAATTTAGAAAACTCACACTATAAGGAAGATCTTGGGAGCTTGCTTATAAAATTTCCAGACAAATGATTTTTTGAAAGATTTCTTCCCAGGACAACTAGCCATTAGTAGAATCCTAAGAACTGTCATCTTTAGAATCATCTAATGTTGTTTCTGCTACATATGCTCAGTGAACTTAGGAAAATCCAGTATGAGAGAAACAATAATTTTCCTTTGGACACTAACTACAGTTATACAGGTAGAGACACTTTGTATTTCTATATCCAATAGTATGAAACAGGAATATATATCTCTACTCAAAACTCTTCAG
Organism: Sminthopsis crassicaudata; assembly: GCF_048593235.1. Taxonomy (NCBI): domain Eukaryota; kingdom Metazoa; phylum Chordata; class Mammalia; order Dasyuromorphia; family Dasyuridae; genus Sminthopsis; species Sminthopsis crassicaudata. The sequence continues at coordinate 327,417,885 of NC_133619.1, read as the reverse complement.
TGACTTCCTAGTTCTTTCTGGATAAAAGGCCATATAGTCTGGTTTTTGAGACCCTACATGAGTAGGACACCATTGGACCTTCTGCTCTTCTCTTACTCCTAACTTCCCTAAATTCTATTCTAGGCAAAATGGACTACAATACCTTTCCACTTCTGTCTCTTTGCTTACATCATACTGCTCTTTATACCTCTCAACCTCTTTCTCTTTCTCTCCACTTGTTTGTTTTGTACCTAGCTATTCTTAAAATCAAATCAACTGCCAATCTTTCCCAGGCATACATTGCCAGGAATCTATCTGTCCTCCTTTTGTAAAACTTCACATAGCCCACCGCTTTCATTCCTTGGATAGGATAGCAAAGTGGCATAGGAATTATACTAGACTTTTGAGTCAAGACCTGAGTTCAAATCTTGTCACAGACATTCAGTAGCTATGTGAACATTAGGTAAGTTACTCAGCAACTCTGACTCTCCATTTCCTTATCCACAAAACAGGATGATAGCACATACCATTCCCTCCTTCCCCCAATTGTTGTGAAGATAAATGCAGGGATTGTAAGTGCTTTGCAAACCTTTAAAATGACATCTATTATTACTTATCTTGCATTGTAGTCCTTAGTGAATATTATATCCCCCCTGACTAGACAAGTTTCATGAAAGCAGGGAGTGTTTCTTAAATTTTGTCTCTCTTCAGGACCTGAAAACAATGCTAAGGACAAGGTAGGCACTTAATGTTTGTTGAATGGTCATTGTACTGAATTAAAAGAGCCTGGATTGAAATATGTTTATGCCAATAGGCTTTCTGATATAGGTTTATCAAAAAGAGAAGTGGATGAGTAGAATTAATCAATTTTGTGATCAACAAAGAATGGAATTTGTTAAGCATAAAGTGGAAATAACCATGTTTTTAGCTTATGCCATGGTAAGAACTGAAGCTTTCCTAATCTGGGAAGTATGGCAATAGTTACAAGGATAAGTAAACTCCTTTCAGAATAGTTAGATATTCTTCATAATAATTTCTTTTATTGACTCCTCTCTTTGTAAATTTCATCAGTCTTGCCCTCCCAATCTTTAACTACAGATTTGGATTATTTGTCCTTCCTCCTTTCCCTTTATTTAAATATTTTTTTTTTTAACAAGACTCATAACCTTTTTATTCCTGTAGTTTGCTCACTTGTTTCCCACTAATCTTGGCTAACAAGAAAGCTCTAGCTATGGAATATCAAGAGACCAAGTGTTTCTGTTTCCCCACATCTTTCTTTTGGAGGGTGCTATCTCTCCGTTTTCAAAATTTTATAAGAGATTGAGTCAGCTTCAAGACAGAGAGTTGCATTTTCAATATAACCTTTGTTCTGTTCAATGAGTTTAAAGATAGCTGCAACAACTCATTGGTTATCTCCACTATGCCATAAATGAATGTTGATCTTCCAGGCTGCAATTGAGCCGATCACCAGATTTAAGAGGTCAGGGAGTTTACAAAGAGAGAAGCAATGTTGTCCTTTGGCACCAATTCAAGTCATAAGTTCAGGGGTATTATTCTTCACTGACTCTGAGGTTATCTCTGATATCAATTACCCATCTCTTAACACACTTCTTTCCTTTGGCTTTATCATCTGGATCACAGTGAAAGCCAGAAGGATCCCAAAGATATAGAGAAGCCCAGAAAAGGAATTTTGAACAGATCTCTAGAATGTTAGGGTCACAGGTCATGTAATCAAAACTTTGATCAAAATATTAAAGTTTTCTCTGACCATGACAAATAGTTGTCCAATCTTAATTTCAATCCTTCCAGAGATTAGGAAATTCATAATCTTATAACCATATTATTTGAAAGATTTAACCATGTATCTCTGGAGATCATTACTAAGAAATATTAATTAGTTTCTTTATGAAAATCTAAGACATTAACTGAAATTCTTTCTTAAAAGTAAGAGTGTGATCTTTCATATAAAATAGGATGCTGATATTATCTTTTTCTTCTACAGTATTTTTGCATTTGTATTTTTAAAGTATTTTCACATTTGATTCTTTCCTGTAATACTTCTAAAGTAGGACTGGTGACTCATTTTACAAATAAAGGAACTGAGATAGAGATAAACTATGTCTTGTGCTATCTACTAAATGTGGATACCCACACATGTGCCTGTATTTGTGAAATGGATAAAAGAAATTAAGAAGCATTCAGACAAGTAAAGAGAAAAGGTGGAAAGACCAGTATCATGAAAATCCAGAGAGGAGAGAATAACCCCCAAGTAGATAGGAGTTAACTCTGTCAATTGTCTAATTCACTGTTTTTATGGTTGAATGTAGCTATCTTTATTAATAATGATAACTTTTTATTTTTTCAAAATACATGCAAACCTGCCATCGGGGGGAGGGAGCGGAGGGAGGGAGGGGATAATTTGGAAAAATGAATTTAAAAAAATACATGCAAAGATGGTTTTAAACATTCACCCTTATAAAATTTTGTGTTCCAAATTTTTCTCCTTCCCTCCCCCAACTCCCCCAGACAACAAGTAATCCAATATAGGTTAAACATATGCAGTTCTTCTACAGATATTTCCATGTTTATCATGCTGCACAAGAAAAATCAGATCAAAAGGGGGAAAATGAGAAAGATATAAAAACAAAGCAAACAAACAACCAAAAAGGTGAAAATACTATATTGTGCTCCACATTCAGTCCCCACAATACTTTCTCTGGATGAGGATGGCTCTTTCCATCACAAGTTTGTTGGAATTGCTTGAAACACCACATTGTTGAAAAGAGCCAAGTCCATCACAGTTGATCATTGCATAATCTTGTTGTTGTGTACAATGTTCTCTTGGCTCTACTCACTTCACTTAGCAGCCATTCCTATAAGTCCAGACTTTTCTGAAATCACCCTTGGCTGATCATTTCTTATAGAACAATAATATTCTATTACATTCATATACCATAACTTATTCAGCCATTCTCTAGCTAATGGGTATTCTAGTCCCTTGGCACTACAAAAAAGGCTACTACAAACACTTTTGCACATGTGGATCCTTTCCCTTTTATCTTATGGGATCTCTTTGGAATACAGACCCAGTAGAGACACTGCTGGATTAAGGATATGCACAATTTGTGTATAGTTCCAAATTGCTCTCCAGAATGGTTAGATTCGAAATTTGCATTTCATAATGTTCTCTAGTTTTTTGGCCATAAATGCCTTCCTTTTCCACAGATCTGAGAGGTAGACTATCCCTTGTTCTCCTAATTTGCTTACAGTTTCATCCTTTATGTCTAAATCATGAACCCATTTTGACCTTATCTTTGTAGATGGTGTTAGGTGTCTGTTAATGTCTAGTTTCTACCATACTATTTTCCAGTATTCTCAGCAATATTTGTCAAATAGTGAGTTCTTATCCCAGAAGCTAGTTTACCATTGGCATTGACTATTGTGTCTTGTGAACCTAACCTATTCCACTGATCTCTTACTCTACTTCTTAGCCAAATGATTTTGATGTCCACTGCTTTAGAACATGGTTTTAGGTCTGGTTTAGTTAAGCCATCTTCATTTGCATTTTTAAAAAATTAATTCCCTTGAAATTTATGACCTTTTGTTCTTCTTCCAGATGAATTTTACTATTTTTTCTATTTTTATAAAGTAATTTTTTGGAAGTTTGATTGGTGTGGCACTAAATAGATTAATTTAGGAAGAATTGTCATTTTTATTATATTAGCTCAGTCTGTCCATGAGCATTTGATATTCTTCCAGTTGTTTAGATCTAACTTGGTGTGAAAAATATTTTGTGGGAATTCATATTTGTGTTCATATAGTTCCTGACTTTGTCTTGGCAGGATGACGGCCAAATACTTTATATTACCTACAATTATTTTAAATATGATTTCTCTTTCTATCTCTTGATCCTGGATTTTGTTGGTAACCTATAGAAATTCTGATGACTTTATATGGGTTTATTTTATATCCTGCAACTTTGCAGAAGTTGTTAATTATTTCTAATAGGTTTTTGGTTGATTCTCTAGGGTTCTCCAAGTATACCATCATATAATTTGTAAAGAGTGATATTTTTTTTCCTCATTACCTACCCCAATTCCTTCAATTTCTTTCTTTTCTTGTTGCTAAAGCTAACATTTCTAGTACAATATTGAATAGAATATTCTTGATCATATTAGGAATTCTTTTAGTTTGTCCCCAGTATATATAATGCTTGCTGATGGTTTTAGATAGATGCTACTTATCATTTTAAGGAAAATTACATTTATTCCTTATGCTCTCCAGTGTTTTTAATAGGAATGGGTATTGTATTTTGTTGAATGCTTTTTCTGCATCTATTGATATAATCATATGATTTTTGTTAGTATGGTTATTGATATAATCAATTATGCTAATAGTTTTCCTAATATTGAACCAGCCCAGCATTTCTAGAATAAATTCTACTTGGTCATAGTGTATCCCCTGGTGTTAAGTTGCTGTAATCTCTTTGTTAATATTTTATTTAAGATTTTTGCATCAATATTCATTAAGGAAATTGGTCTATAATTTTCTTTCTCTGTTTTGGTCCTTCCTGGTTTAGGTATCAGCTCCATATTTTTGTCATAAAAGAAATTTGGTAGGATTCCTTTTTCCCTTATTTTACCAAATAATGTGCATAGTATTGGAATTAATTGTCCTTAAAATGTTTGGTAGAATTCATTTGTAAATCCATCTGGCCCTGGAGATTTTTTCTTAGGGGGTTCATCAATAGTTTGTTCAATATTTTTTTCTAAAATGGGACTATTTATTTCCTCTCTGATAATATGACTAATTTATATTTTTGTAAGTATTCATTCATTTCATTTATATTATCAGATTTATTAGCATACAATTAGGCAAAATAGCTCCTAATTATTGCTTTAATTTCCTTTTCATTGGTGGTAAATTCACACTTTTCATTTTTGAAAGTGGTAATTTGAACCTAGCTATTTTTAAAGGATCACATGCAGAGCATTTCTTTTGAGTCATTTTTCCTATATATCAACCATTTATTGAATACTTATTATGTGCTAAGCACAGTTTCTCCCAAAACTCTTTTATGATCAGGGGCCTATATTTATTACTAGATGAGCCAAGCTGAAAGGTACACCTTGTGACCTATTATTAGGATAACATCTTATTAGGATAGGAGAGGGCTGATTGGTCCACCTGGGGACTGTACTTCAGTACAAAAGGCACTAGAATAAGAATTCAGCAAGGCCTAGGGAAGTTTCTGCCAGTCAAGCACACAGCAATGAAGGGAAAATGAGTTAGTGAGAAATTTACTGGAGACTGCAAGATTCTACTGAGGAACCTTCAGTCATGGAATCTTTGCTATGAGCCTGCTTGTATATTTTTATGGAGAGTGGTCTGGGTCAACTTGTGAAGCAGCTGAAGCTAGATTTCTTGCAGCTTTCTACTTCTCTGTTGTTATTCCTTTCTCTCCTTAATTGATTCCTTTTTCTTAAATCTCAGTAAATTCATTTCTGACTGTCCAGAGATTCCCATTCAAACCTGCTTATCAAAGGGAATGGCAAGGAGTAGGTACCATTCCACATGCTCTGAAATCATGCTTGATCATTGTATTGATTAAGTCTTTCAAAAGTAAAAAATAGGATGAAATATATTTTTGTATATGGCCAAATGTCAGAATCTGTTTTGCCTTATTATGTGTATTGTAACTTATAGTTTTGCTGAGAAAGATAAGGTATCTTAAGTTAGAAAGGATAAGGTGGTGGCCTTGGAGTCCTGTGCAGTGACCTGTGCTCAAATTCTCCCTCTGCTATTTACTACACAGCAAGGACCATGGGGGCAATATTATTAGCCTAAATTTGTTGCTACTTTAAGAACTTTATTCTAAAATGATATATTTAGCACTTTATAGATTTAAAATATTTATAAATAGATTTAATATGGTCTTAAAATGAAAGATTTAGAGCCTTAGAAGTCATTGAATCCAATATCTCCATTGCAAATAAGGAAACTGAGAAACATTTAGTAGGGAGGGACGAGAACTAGCATTTTTTTAATCCCTTTATATTTATTTGCTTTTCTTCTGATATTTTAAAATAAATTTTAATTTTCAAAATATATGCAAAGATAGTTTTCAACACTCATTCTTGTAAAAGTGAAACTTTGTGTTTCAAATTTTCTTCCTTCCCTTTTTCTTACCCCCTCCCCTAGACAGCAAGTAATTCAATATATGTTAAACATGTGCAATTTATCAATACATATTTCCACATTTAACATGTAACACAAGAAAAAATGAATCAAAATGGGAAAAATGAGAAAGAAAACAAAAATCAAACAAACAATAACAAAAAAGGTGAAAATACTATGCTGTGATCCACATTCACTCCCCACAGTCCTCTCTCTGGATGCAGATGGATCTCTCATCTCAGGTCTATTGGAATTAGAATCACCTCATAGTTGAAAAAAGCCACATCCATCAGAATTGATCACTGTATAATCTTGTTGTTGTCGTGTACAATGTTCTCTTGGTTCTACTTATTTCACTTAGCATCAGGGAACTAGTATTTATTAAGTGCCTACCATATGCCAGGCACTGTGCCAAGCATATTACAAATACTGTCTCACAGTAACCCTGTGAGAGAGGTGCTACTATGAGGCTTATTTTACAGTTGAAAAGATTGAGGCAAAGATTAAGTGACTTGCATGGGTCACACAGCTTAAGTATCTGAGGCCGAGTTTAATTCTTTTTGACTCCAGGCTCAGAGCGATAACCATCACACTCGGAATTCCTTTGTTCCTTGTCTTTTCTCCCCTTCCACTTGGTAGTTACTATGGAGGAATACCTTGGCAACATTGGAGGGAAGGATCATGTGGTTATGCTGTGCCCTAAGATATCCCCTCACCTGAGAACAACCAGGAAATTTGTGGAGATGAGAATGGAGAGTGAGGGATGACTAAGGGGGGGGGGTGACTAAAAGGGGATAACAATTCTGACCAATAAGATCACAACTTTAGAGAGCAAAAAAAACTTGCCCAGAATTACCTGATGGTGGAAAAGAGAGGATTTGAACTCAGGTTTTCCAGACTTCGATTCCAGTTCTGCTTCCATGGAACCCTGCAGACTCTGCTCAGGAAGTCCAGCTTACACAGTACTTTGTAAAAATGATGAATAGCTAAGACCACCTCAGGTGTTGTTAGGACCCTCCTTATAACTGATCATCACAATGATCAAGCATGATTCCAGAGCATTAATAATGAGGATTGCTACCTGCTCCTTGATAGTCCCTTTGGGAAGCAGATCTGAGTGGGGATCTCTAGGCAGTCAGAAACAAATTTACTGAGTACTTAAGAAACAAAGAATCAATTTGAGGAGAGAGAGAACAAGGATCAGGGAAATGAGAAACCCCAAAAGACCCAGCTTCAGCTGCTTCACAAGTTGACCCGGACCATTCTCCTTAGAAATCTTGAAATAAAAATCCAAGTTATTATTCCCTATGTCAAAAACTATTAATCTATAAAATGAAACCAGTCAGTATGGTTTCCCAGCCTTTAAATATACACAGAGAGATTTCTTCTCTCACGCGTCCTAGTGAGATGGAGCTCAACACTTCCTCAACCAGGAAAAGAAGGACGAAATCCTACCTGTGTGCCGACACCTTGTTTAATCCCACTTCTCTCCTCAGGGATAAGAGGGCTGAAGAAGTCACTTTGGAAAACACAAGTGAACAGCTGTAGAAATGAGCTAAACTAACGACATCCTAAAACAATCTCCTAGTTTAGCTGTTCTGTTCTCCCAGAAGCTTCCTGCTCCAAGTTAGAATAAAGCAACACTTTCTCCTTTGAACCTATTCCCAGGTCATTCTCCAGGGTGTGAGCCAATCCTGTCTTACACCCTTCCTTGCTATAGCTTTTAGCAGCCTTGTGTCTGGCACGCCTGAGTCCCAAGTCCAGTGGCTTTTTACCAAGCAAATGGACATGTTACCGTATTTGCTCTCGTTAATCCTCCCTCTCATGATGTTTTCATTCCAAAATCATGAGAAGCAGAAGTAATTCTGTCAGCATCTGAGTCTTGAATGGCTGCTGTTATTCCCAATCCCCTTCTTTCCTGCCCCTGCCCCAAAACTGTATCATTATTTTTTAACCTTCTTATTTGGGATAAGGCTACACAGCAATTCACAGCAAATTTAAAAGGAACCTAAGTATCTCATAATCTTCCTCATTTTACTTGCCTCAAATATATTCCTGATTAGTATTTAATCTGGAAAACATTTCTAATAAGGAAAATGGCAGCGCCTCTACTTGAGCCAATGGGGATGATTTTCAAAGGAATTAAAAAAAGATAAATTCACATTTAGGATTTCCTTTCCTTTCAAGTTTCAGGTTTAAAGTTTTAGTAGCTTTGATTCAGAGGCAGAAAAGACAAAAACCAATTATTTTTTTTTCCTGCTTCATTGCCTTCCAGGAGGTGGAGATATATAACAAGGCATCTCTACATTCTTGGAAGAACTTACCAGTTTGTTTCTGGCCAAGGTCAACCAACAGCCCCAGAGCGAGAAGAGGGAGAAGTAGGAGGGAGTGAGTAGAGGAGAAACTGGGCAATAGAAAAGTGAATCTTCTTTTCTTCCTCCATTTTAGTCAATGGGAAGCCCTTGGATTCTTTGGGTTCTAAATGCTGATTGAGATATATTTAAAAGTGGAAGCCCATGTTACTATTTCAAAGCAGAAAAAAGAAAAAGCTTGACATGGAAATTATGCAGAAAAAATACTTTTCATTTTCCCCATTTTTTTTTTCCCTCTCAACTTGGGATGGGAAATCTCTGGTGGGAAAACGAATATATAACTACAGAAATGTAACTGTGTGAAGAAGTGATTGAAACTGAAAGGATGAGTAGTTCTGAAGAGGCTCTACTTTTTTTGGCCTTAACTAAAAAAGCCATATGTTAAGTGAATAAAGGACTCATGTGAATAAAGGATTCGTGGAGTCTGCTGGGAAGACAGAGAGCCAAGGAGTAGACTTGGTGACAATCAAAGAAATGAAGATGGCCGAGACATCTGAATGGTTTTCAAGAAGTCAGTCAGCTACTATGAAACTAAAGTGGGAGCTACAGTAACTACATTGTGGTATATGGTGGCAGCCAGGGACTGGGATAAGGCAGCAAATTCTAGAGCAAAAAAAGCCTCAGAAAAAGGCAGAGTGCAGCCGAAGCTGGGGTGGTTTAGAGACTTGCAACAGCAGAGTATGAGGTCAGTCCTTTGCAGACTCTTATAGGAAGATAGGATGTAATTGTTGTTTTACTAAATGGGCTAGAATAATTTTCCCTTCTTTGTTCTTTATATGCATATTTTTTTCTGAGACAATTGGGGTTAAGTGACTTCCCCAGAGTCACACAGCCAGGAAGGGTTAAATGTCTGAGACCAGATTGAACTCAAGTCCTCCTGACTTCAGACAGGTCAGGTACTCCTGTTTTTACATTCCATGCTATGTTGGCTTGATGATTGCTGGAGACCTGAATATTTTTTTTTTCTGATTACTCCTTTTTTTATGAATTTTATAATTATAACATTATTTATAATTATAACATTGAGACCTGAATATTTTTAGGAAGAAGTTGGTATTAAGTCATATTCAGATATCCAGAAAGTCTCAGGACTTGAGATCTGGATGGGGGCTAAGCCATTATTTAATCCTTTAATGATAATCTCCTAAAGAGCTTCCTAATTGAATTTTATCCCACAATTTTGTTAATGGCCCACAGATTTTGTGTGTGGTTTTTTGCTTTTTTTTCCTCCCACACTAGACTGGCTTAGCATTGTTAGTTTAATTTTCCAATGAGCTCTAAAAGTTTTTTTTATCTCTTATTTCATCTTATTTCTAAACTGTTTTCTTGGGGTCAATATTCCCTAAATGAATACAAGCCTATTTGATGCAATGGATGAATATGAATACTGTATGACAAAGCATCTTCACTCCAGAAAAATTAACTTCAGAGACCAAAGAACAGAGCCAGATGGTTGTGTTAATAGAAAAAGGCTTCATTTTTTTTTCTCCTTACGAGCACAGTAGGATGAGCCTGTCTTGAAGGAAGTTTCCACCACCTTAGAGACTTGGTATCAATATAAGATATTCTGATAGGGTCACTATTAAGAAATGTGTTTCCTTCTAGGGACAAACTTGAGCCCAGTGACCTCCAGGTCCACAAACTTCCCCTATTTCCATTTTGCCACAGATTGATTGACTTTATACTCTAATTGGGAAAGGGAAGAAAGGAATAAGTATTTATTTAATGTTTCCTATTAAAGGAAGCACTATGCAAGCACATTTATAAATATCTCATCTGAACCTCACAACAATCCTGCAAAGTAAATGCTGTTATTGTCCCCATTTTACAGTTGAAAAACTGAAAGAAATCAAAAAACCTTAAGAGATTAAGTGTCTTGCTCTGGGTCAGAATGTTAAGTATATGAGGCTGGATTTGAACTCAGGGCTTCCCAACTCCAGGTCTTAGGACTTTGCCATCATCTGTCTCTACAATAGAGACAGCTTTTTATATAGCAGATTTATATAGCTAATTTATATAGCAGATGTACCAGGTATTATGCTAAGCACTTGATAAATATCTCATTTGATAGGCTTCAAATGAGCCTAAAAAGCTATATGAAAATCCATTCTGTGCCCTAAAAAAATAAAGCTGCTACTGGGGAGTAGTTTAATAAATTTCCTTCCCTTTCAGTTTGGCTTCTCACTTTTTGATCCGCATGCATCCTTTTAGCAGACCTCATGGGAGGGAGGGGTGCTATACTCCCTGACCTCTCACAGAACTCAGGTTAGAAAACTCTTCCCAATATCTGTAGGTGTTCCCTAAGTTTTTATGAGCCTATCTTCCTTTCCTCTTGCCTTTCCTGCCCTCCTGCCATGCCTTCCCTCACTTTTCAGAGTCCTCTGAGTTAAGGTCACCTACTGCTCCCTCCACAAACACTTATACTTGGCTACAGAAAACTGAGTTTTCTGCAAAGGTTCATTGACAGCTACTTATTTCCTGTGATCCCAACAGAGCACAGGCCCCTTTCTTTTAGTGAAGTTTCCAAATTTGATTTCTCTCTCTCTTTTTTTTTTAAAGGTTACAGGTATTTTCAGCTATGAATGGAAAGTACCTGAAATTCAGTTCATAAACGTGAGGAAGAACTAAATTTTGGGAGAAAAGTTTGAGCTGAGCATAGAAATAATGAGAAAGAAAGTTTGATATCCAATTCTAGTCCAGGAGAGAATGCCCCTTTTGGAGCAGGTAATAAAATGAGGGGATGGAATAAGATGATCTCCAAGATTCCTTCCAGCCCAAACTGCTATAATTCTTAATTGATAAGATCCTTGGTCACTAGAAGGGGTTGGCAGAGAGAGATCTGAAATACTGATAAAATTACTCTTTGAAACAAGCAGGGAGCTCGCTGTGACCAGTCAGAAATCCGAGAGGTTAAATTTCTCCTATAAAAATGTGTCCATGGCCCAACATCTTTGCCAAACCCTTTTTAGGCTAAGTCCAAAAATTCTGCCCCGTGGTGTCCATGATGTTACTCTTTGTAGCTAACTTTTTAAAGGTGAAAAACCCCTCTATGGATATAGTCTGGCCAGTTAAAGGTATATCCTCAAATGGAATATTTCCTTTGTCCGGGTTAATTGTGAGTTCCACTGGGGAACTTCTTTCTTCCATTATTAATTGCTAAAACCATTTCCCTGTCTAACTACATAGCCTCCCAAATTATTTCATAGTCACCATTCCTGACAGCTATTATTCTTTATCTCCTAAATAAACCTACCTTTTGCCAAGAGAATGGCCACTGTGAATTCTTCATGACCAAACACCAACATTTGACACCTGCATCAATCTCATCATTTGGTGCTGAACCCCAAACACATCATTTGGAATTAGGAACTGCTATCCAGAACACACAAAAAAGTCAGATGCTGGGTCACCTGGGTGGAAAAGAAATGGGGAAGGAAAAGAATGGGGATGCCTCTCCTGAGCCCTGAATAAGGCGGCAAGACTGCTGTGATTTTGGGAACCCAGTGATTCCTAATTAAAAAACCAATGCATAAAACAAGGAATGCCTTCTTTGGGAGAGCAGTGATTGCCTCTGGAGAAGGGAAGACTGAATAAGAAAGAAATTTTTTCTAGGAAAGTTTATTCCCAAGATGAAAAAAAGTCTAAGGTTCATTCTAGAGCAAGAAGACCCCAATTATTTCCAGGAAAAGGAATATGAACTCTGCTCTCTAGAGTGGTTTGCCAGGAGTCCATAGGTCATACTTGCTGTGCAGATATTTCGTCATTTCAAATCTCTTCTCTCCCACAGAGCCCTAGTCTTATCTTAATAGTGAAAAACAGTGAATTATTTACAGTAACAATGGGAGAAGAAGAGTTTATAAAATGGCTGATACTAAGATTTTTGATCTAAGGTGATTCTCCCTGCCTCTATTTTGTCTAATTATTTTAAGTTTACTCTAATTTGAATCCAATTGAATAAGCAGTTCGCACTCATATGTACAAAACACCATATTGGGTACTGGGGATACAAGGCAAAACTGAAAAACTCCCTTTCCTTAAGGACCTTACATTCTAGTAGGGAAAAAAGGGATAAAATACATAAATACCAGATAATTTGAGAAGGGAGAAAATACCAATAGGTAAAGGTAACAGAAAAGGATCCCCATAGAGACTATCACCTGATCTATGTCTTGAAGGATATTAAGGAATCTAGGGGGTGGAAGTGAGGGAGATGTGAATTAGAGGTAGGTGGGACAGATTTGCAAAGGTACGGAGGTGGGAAATGGCGTGCTGAGCTCAGGAATCAGCTAGTGAGCCAAATGCTAGAACCTGGAATTACAGGCTTGGGGCTTAAGCACAGCAGCTAGACCTTAACCCAGGCTGGTCCTGCCATTTCTGTTATCCGGCTGGGTGGGCTTGTGGGTATGACCCATGATTGGTCCTGCCATTGAAGGTCATTTTATCTTTTCGGTTCCCAGGACAGTAGAGGCCCCCGGGTCTAGACACAGGCAGAGAAAACTCAATGTGGGATAATGTAGAGTACTGGATTTAGAACCCAAGAATAAACTCAAATTGCATTTCTGTTACCTCTACTTAGGGCAGCTCAGTGGTCCAGTGGATAGAGACCTAGGCCTTGAAGTCAGGAAAACTCATATTCATGAGCTCACATCCAGGCTGCAAAACTCACTAGCTATGTGACCCTGGCTGCCTCAGTTTCCTCATCTGTAAAATGAACCGGGGAAGGAAATGGCAAATTGTTCCAGTCTTTATGCCTAGAAAATTCCATGGGGGTCAAAAAGAGTCAGACACAATGGGAAAATGACTGAACAGCAACAATACCTCTATTTGTGTGACCTGGAGCTTCACTTTTTTTAATCTATAAAATGAAAAAGATGGGCTTTAAGGTCTTCTCCAGGTCAAAATCTGTGATCCTAGAAACTGCAACTGATCTGGGCTGGATGGATCACTAAATAAAGCTCATAGATTTAGAGGGGAAGGGATCTTTGAAGTCATCAAGCACAATGATGCCATTTTATAGATGAGAAAATAAGGTCTAGAACACTGTCTAAGATCCAACAGTAAGTGGGGAAATAAAATGTTTAGCATGAATACTGATTTTGGAAGTACTAAGAATGAGTAAGTAGGAGAGCTATGATGGGAACCCAGGTACCTGGAACCACAAATCTAATGATCAACTGTTATTTTTATCTTGTATGTCTCTAATACAAAAATTAATTTTACTTCACAGACTTGTTTCTGTTATTAACATTTTTTTTGTGAGGCAATTTCAGTTAAGTGTCTTGCCCAGGGTAACAAAACTAGGAAGTGTGAACTGTCCTCAGGTTTTGAAGCATTCTCCCACATCTAAAGAGAAAAGCTAGACTGGCTGTCTCCAACTTTACTGTAAAAATTCTCTGTTTCCAAAGTCTGAGCTTCAGTCTCATTCTTATTCTCGTACTTTTTTTTTTCTTTTTTTTTCCTGGACAGCTTTTACCCTCTCTTTAATGTCTGGGTGACACCTTTTTTTAAAGGATTGTTCCTGAATGGGAATCTATGCTGTGTAACCATGGGTAAATCAATGAAAATCTTCTAAAGACTTAGCTTTCTTATCTGCAAAATGGGGATAATTATATCTGTATGACTACTTACCTTACAGATATTATGAGGATCCAATAAGTTAATGTATATAACACTCAAGGTCCGGGGCCCATGAAGACACTGAGCTCACACAGACCTGATAGATGTCTGAGATCCGATACTGGGGGCCTAACTCACATTTCTCACTATTACTCACTATTCTGTTTTATTATGTGGTTCATATCATTGCTTCCCCAGAAGTGTGTCATATGGTCCCCAACTCTCACAGAGGCAATTGATGGACATAATGCATATACTGAGTATGGAGCAGCTTTTAATTTCATCCATCACACAAATAAAATGTATAAACTCCAATGACTTCAGGAGTCCATGAACAAACACAGAAATATAAAGTACTCAGATAATCCATCAGACTTCCTATTGCATTTGCCTGAAGGTGGCTTTGGAGACTAATGAACAAAATGCTCTCCAGCAGCTCACACCAATAGCAAGGAACGGACTAGCAAGCTCCCCATCTTCTAATCTCCATGACATGACCTCAGTTTTCCAGCTTAGAAGGCCATGATAATGATCTTTTTCCTAATATAAGGAGCATGCTGCTGAGGAAATCTCCTTGGACTGAAGAGTTTTATAAACCTGATTTTGGTGGCTTTTTTTTTTATCAAAATAAAAGATAGGGGATGTTAGAGACCACCATCCAATGTGACTCTCTGAGAGACAAAGTGACTTTCTGAATGAAGGTGTCTAGAGCAAGTCCAGCTGTCAGAGATCTTCACTGACTATGGGACCTTTGCCTTTCTGCGAGCCAAGGGACAAAGTGCACTAAGAGGATGTTTCTCTGTGAAGAAAAGTAAAAGCTTTTCAAGGAGTTTATGACCTAATTATGTTAGTTCCAGGGGTAAGGGCTTTTAATTCCACATTAGCATAAGACTGAGACTTCAATTTTCCAGCTTCTTTGCAACAAATATTTAAAAAGCAAAGCTAATAACAATTAAGATATCAAAATATACTTAGGACAGTAAGATATCAGCACATCTTACTTTTGTAAGCTTTTGTTTCTTGTTACTGCCACTTTCTTTTTTAAAAAATAACTGATTTTTTTTTTTTTTTTGCTGTTTTGGGGATGGAGTAGGGGGCAAAAAGGAGGGATGTAGAAACAATTTGGAACTCCAAATATCACAAAAATGGATGTTGAAAACTATTTTTACATGTAATTGAGAAAATAAAATACTACTGAGGAAAAAACAAGAAGAAACTAGAGTGGAAAATATAGTAATATACCTAATGAGTGAACAATTTTTGGTATATTATGTTATAAGGAATGTGAAAAATTAAGAATAGGAAGAGATTTATATGAAGGACAAATTCAAGAAAAGAACCAAAGACTGAGCCAACACAAAGAACATATATACTTAAACCCCCACACACAAAAAGATAATATTAAATGGCAAGAAAAATCTAGTCAAATATAATGGATCAGGTGGGTATTGTTATTAAAGCTAGTCTACATCCATCATTTCAACTACTAAATGGCAAGATGTGAATGTTAAAAAATAAAATAAAATAAAAAGTGGTAATGATTACTGACAAAAGAAAAAATAACCTTGTAGGTAATTTAGGAAGCAAGCTTTTTAAAATAATTCCCCAAATCAAATTTGGAGTGTCAGAGGCAAAAAAAAGATCAGGGTGGGACCTTTTTCTGGCCTAAAAAAACTTAAGACGGTCAGTAGGAAGTTTGTGACATGGAGGCAGAAGTCTGTCTAGAACCCACAATGGAAGCAATAGTGGCCACAGCAATAGCAGGAGCTCTGAAAACCCTCAGCCCACAGAAGTAAAAGGGTAAGTCAATTGATTAGAAAGACAGAGGGGACCCTATAGTGTCAAAGGATACAGCTGACACTGGCTGGCAACTCTGTTTTCCATGTATAGTTCTGAGTCACAGTTCCCAGGGCCTAAGAAGGGGGCTGGAAGTTGGTCCAAAGGGAACAGGAGTTCCTGGTTGCAGTTCCAAGGCAAAGACTGTCCTGGTGCTTGTTGGCTCTAGGGGACTGGGGCCCTTTGGGTAAAGGCCAGAGAGCAGACCAGGAAAACAGTAACTATACCTCTCTCCAGAACTAGCTCTGAAAAAGGCAGAACAAAAAATGCCAGGTGAGCAGAGCCCAGTTTTAAGATAAAGTTCAAAGTAAAGAAATAGGTTGGAAAAATGAGCAAACAAAAAAGAAATGGGGAGGGGGCAATGGATAGAGTACCTGGCCTGGAATCACAAGGACCTATGTTCAAATCCAGGGCTTTGACACTGGACTCTTAACTAGCTATGTGATCTTGAGCAAATCACTTAACCCTGACTGCCTCTCAAAAACAACCACCAACAACAAAATTGACCGTAAAAAGCTACTGTGGTGGCAAGGATATAAACAGTTTCCATTAGAAGAAATCCAAATTATCTATATAGTTAGTATAAAAAAAAATGGTCTAAATTGCTATTGATTAGTGAAAAGCAAATTAAAACAATTCTGAGATACTACCTCGCACTACAAATGCTGGAGAAGATAAGGGAAAAATAGGTACACCGATAAACTGATGATGGAGTAATGATCCAGTCCAAACCAATCTGGAGAGCAATTTGGAACTAGGTGAGCTCAAAGGGCTATAAAGCTGTACATATCTTTTTATCCAGCAATTCCATTAGTAGTTATGTATCCCAAAGAGACTGAATATAAAGGAAAAATATATACATACAAAAATATTTACAGTAGCTCTTTTTGTTATAGTAAAGAATTGAAAACTGAGAGGATATTCATCAATTGGGTAATGACTCAATAAGTTGTGACATATGATTATGCTATGGGAAATCATAAATGAGGTGATTTCAGAAAAACATGGCAAGACATATAAACTGATGCAAAGTGAAGTGAGAAATGAGAGACCACTGTGCACAGAAATGAGTAATGATGAGTGAATTGGCTATTCTGATCAATACAATGATCCAAGACAATTCTAAAGGATTCATGATGAAAATATATTCTCTATTTCCAAAGGGACAAATGATGAACTCTGAATGCAAATTGAAGTATAATCTTCTCACTTTATTTTTCTTGCTTTTTTGGAAATATGATTAATATGGCAATATAATTTGAATGACTTCCCAAGTATAAATGATATCATATTGCTTGCCTTAGTGGATGGAGACAGTTGTGGAAGGGAGAGAATCTGGAACTCAAAACTTAAAAGAATATTTAAAATGAATAAATAATAAATTTTTTAAAATAAAAATAATCCTGTGTAGGAGATAGTTTAAAAAAATGCTTCTTTAAAAATGCTTTTCTCATTTCCTGGAAAACAAAAATAACCAAATTCTGTGCTATTAGAGAAGCAATTACAGATACACATATATTTTTTCAAAGAAAAATAGGTTAATGTATTGAGCAGTATATTCTTTCTTTTCTTATTTATCCATGTCCAAATTAATCCAAATACTATTGCATCTGTTTTATCCAAACCCATCACCACAATTCAGACTCGGAGAAAACAAAAGATCTTCATTTTGGGGTATACGCAATTATTTGTGAAGATTTCATTTTTTTATTTGCTTGAATTCTTGATATTGATAGTGAGATCTGTGATGAGGTGAGGTGGGGTGAAAGGTAATTGGGACAGTCCCATCTTGTTGGACAATTTATTACTATGCAGAACTAGTCCTGGGAAGAATATGTGTATATGCAAGGACATCTCTAGCAAAATGGGGCCCGGCCTTTCAAGTGGAAGCTGCCACTATGCCTGAAGTTCCCTTCTCACTTGAAATGTTTTCACAAACTTTATAAAGGGAGCAACTGTTTCTAGCAGTACCATGTGCCACATCCCTTCCCTCCTCCTCCTGAAATGCTAATACCCTATATGTAGCAAATCAGTTACCTGGTGCCCCTCAATTTTAAACTCGGGCTTCCTAATTGACAGGTTGGGAAAAACCTGTTCTGTAATATTTCCCTTTAAAACTCAAAGTTTTTTTAGGGGCAAAGAGGATCTGAACCTATAAATGAATGAATGTGGCTAACTCCCACATGGAATCTCTCTGGATCCTAGGGAATATAATCCTTCTTTAATTTTTAGTCCATGATCATACTACTAACATGTTATCACAGTTAAGACATGGCCTAAGTCTTTATGACTCAAAACCAGCACTTAAGCCACGTACAGTTTATACAAAGTGTTTTTCTACCACAAATCCTTTTAAATGGTAGAAAAATCAGTATCCAAGTTTTTCATTTATACAAAGGAAGTACTTTTTGACTAATCTACCTCGTTCTCCCCCCCCCCCCCAGGAGGATTAAATGAGCAAATTTGTCAAAGTACATTAAGAGGACAAAACAATACAAAATAATATTTTACTGTAAATTATTTTTCTATATAGTTCATGAACAAAATCCACTTTTTTTAAAGACACTGATGAAATTTATTGATTAACTTTTCATTTTAAAAAGACAGCTTATTTTGAGCCTTTGCATAGGTATATTCCTGTTTCTGTGACAAAAAAAAAAAAGAAAAAAAAAAAAGAAGTCTCAAACAGAAAACCAATAATAGCTATTAGACATATGTTTTTAATGCATTGCTATTCTTTTGTTTGTTATCAGAAAGGTGGAAACTTAATATATGGTGCGTTTTGCAGTAAAACGTAATGATAAAAAATAAATTAATCTGGGATGTGGAAAGGCATCAGCTGAAGGAAGGTCAAGGAGTTAGTTCTTGGACCCATAAGCCAGGGTTCCTAACATTTAAGTGGCTCTGGAAGACATCTAAGCAAAAAATTAAATTCCTACATTTGGTCTCTAGTACTAAAAATTATTTGAAATTATTGTATGTTTAATAAAGATAAAAGTCTCCCAAAGACCATTCTTCTTTTCCTCATGAATCACACAATGACAAAATCCCATGTGTTATCATGAGCTGGAAGAAGCAAATATGCCTGGAATTCTTCTTGCTGATATGTACATCTTCTTTACAACATTCATCATCTGGCAAAAAAAAAAAAAAACAAAACACAAAAAAACCCATATGCAAATGTCTGCATTTTAATAAAATTTATAACACAACTCAAGGTTCACTTAGAAACATTCCTAGATTTGTTTTACCCATTTTATATTTCTCAAAAGAATGCACATGTCACTAAAACCAGAGCATAAATTTTGAAGCTATCAAAAGATTCAGATTTAATTTTAAAAAAATATTTCCCCCTTATTTTTATGACTCTCACAAGTACTGAATATATCTATGGACTGAAGAATATTATGAAGATGTTACAAACATGCTTTCTTCTTGGCAATTTTTACAAATGGAACTAAATATGTGAATCACCAGACTTTGTTAATCCCATTTCTTCTATTTAAACTTCTCTGAACAAGTGACCTATGCCCACTGTCTCTATTTTTCCACCACTGTTTCACTTCCTAAGATTCTGAAATCTGGAGTCCATCCTTCACTGCTCTATTGAAACTACTGTCTTGGGTCGCCAGTTATTTCTTCTCTGGGTTTTTTATTTAAAAACAACAACAACAACAACTACTACTACTACTACTGTATCAGGTCACTAGTGATTTCTTCTCTGGATTTTTTGGTTTTTATTTTCAAGAAGCAATTGGGGTTAAGTGACTTGCTCAGGGTCACACAGTTAGAAGTGTTAAATGTCTGAGGCCAGATTTGAACTCAAATGCTTCTGACTTCAGAGCTAGTGCTCTGCGCCACTATCCACTATCCACTGTGCCAACTAGCTGCTCGCCAGTTATTTTTTGAGAAGTATCTCATGGGTACAGAAGCTTATGAAGACTGTTCTGGGCCCTCTGCTTGGTAGGATATATCTTTTGGATTAGGAGGCAGCAGCTACTTGGTAACCACTAAAATATAATCAGCTTTTCCCACCTGTTTGATAGAACTTTTTTATATCATCCCATTCAGAGACTGCTGGCTCAGGTGTGTTTATGTGCAATTAGCAGATTCTTGTCAATGCCTTACTGAATGCAAATAGTGCTAAATTCAGCTGCTGTCTTCAAAAAAGATTTTTTTTCTGGAGAAAACTAACTTCTGTCTTATCAGAATGAAGGGAAAGATTATGTATTTTGATGAATAGTGAATGAGATAACTATGTGGGTAAATTTAGATGTGGGCTTAGTGAAGAAACTGGAAAGGTAAGTGTTAAGAAAGCGGGTAAGAGATAAACCAGAACAAGATATTACAGTATCTCTAACCAGCAGTCCTGATACAATTGAAGAACAGTGAAACCCCCAGTGGAGGCATCTCTTGGGGAACAGAAGTCACAAAGCATTCTGGAGCTACTCACAACATGGCTTCTCAGAAATCAAACAATTAGTTTTAATATAATTTGTTGGTTCATTATAAATACAATCACCTGATTATTGAAATTATTGTTCCTGATGTTAGGATTGTAGATTGAATGCTGCCACCTCATTTCCCAGATGAGGAACTGAGGCAGAGAGGAGTGACTTGTCTGAGTCACACAACTAATACTAATAGCTAGCATTTACTTTAAGATTCACAAAACACTTTGCAAATATCATTTCATTTTCTCCTCCCAACAATCTTGGTAGATGGCTTCTATTATTATCCCCATTTTACAGATGAAGAACCTGAGGGATATAGAGGTTAAATGGATTGTTTGGATCACACAGCTAGGAAATGGCTGAGGCTGGACTTGACAAGCCCAGGGGCCTACTCAGCTTGTAAATGTCAGAGGCAGCATTTGAACCCAGCTCCTCTGGAATGCAGTGCCCCATCTAGCACCACTGATTCTTAAGATGTCATGAATCCCTTGGGTGTTATCTTGGTGTGTGTGTGAGAAGGGAAGGATTGACTGGCTCGTTGTTTTCTAGCTCCATCTTCTCAGTAAATTAAGATACTACCTAAGATACAGCCTATGTAGGCAGAGACAATGTGTTTCTAAGAAACAAATGATAGATTAAAATATATACAGATAGAATAAAATGATAGATCATAGCCTGAGAGTTTACATCACACTCTTCTCAAAGCCAAGTAAAACCAAATAAAAGAGAAATTTGTGCTTAAGAGATTTAATTAAGCAAAGATCATTAAAAACTATTATGCTTGGATAAAAACCAACAGGAAACACCACCTAACAAATTCATGAATTATGGTTTTTTTTATATTTTTATTGTCAAGGCTGATAAATGCCAAAGTCTTATAATATGTCAATGTAACTAATTAAATTTGCTTTGTAACTATTTACATAAAAATCAATGTGCAAAATACTATAAAATTTTCAGTTCTTTCTACTTCTAAGTACATCCTATCCAGAGGTCACAGATTGCAGCTCTGAGGTCATCTAGCCACTTCTCTTCATTTACAGATGGTGAAAGCAAGGGGACCAGGAACTTAAATGGCTTGCCCAGAGGCACATGGGAGAAGGTCTGATCATAACTTTGGTCTTCTGGCTCCAAAATGAAGGCTCCAATTATCCGTCAAGTTTCTTTGTTCATTACCTTTAATTTTTCTCCTATATGGGCATTGCTAGCGTGGACAATACTCTGTTCTTCAGGAGGCTATTTTTGGTTATTTTTTCCACTTTGATTGATTTCAAAAAGATCCTCCCAGGTTTCTTTGCATTCCTTATACTGGTTGACATGAATTACACTAGAGAATTCCATAACATTAGGTTACCACAATTTATTAAATCATTCCCCTGTTATGACATTTAGGTTGATTACAGATTATAATTATTGTAATTATAAATAATACTTCCATAAAAACCTTTAAGTAAATAGCTTTTTTTTTGTCTTCTGGATAACAATTACAAGGTTTATTTTGTTATCAGAGGTATCAACCCTCAAAAGTGCTAGCTAATGTTGAATACTTGATGTAAAATAAAACCCAGTATTGGAAGATTCTCAGAGTTTGGAAGGTTAAACTTTATTACTCTGAAACTTTCAAGGTGACAAATCCATATTAGTTCTGAATCCTTTTAATACAGTATGCCTTAGTCCTACTGAATGTAGTGGGTACTTAGTCAGAGAAGTCATGTGGATCCCAAATATCTAATTCACAAGAAAACTCCTTAAGGCAAAGCTCTGAGTCAATAACCATCTATTAAAGGGACTTGGCCCCCTTTACTAAACAAGACTTAAATTAAGCTGTTTCTCATGAACCAAGATGTCCCCTCTCTCCAGAGCCTTGGTTTTAAACCCTTTGATAAAATGATATAAATATTATGTCAAGTAAAAATACAGGATTTCATTGGTTGACAGACATCTATACCTTCTCTCTATAGGAAGGCTAAAGAGGGCCTGGTAGATAGACTTAGTTGCTGGCCAAGTGTGCGTGGCTACTTTCCCATATTGAGCAATGGAGAGGGATGCTGAAGGGCAGAGGAACAAAAATAAGCTAAAAGACTCTCCACTTCATTAGACCATCTCCACCAAGCCGAACTTAGTTACTTAATAGAGAGTAAATGTGGAGATCCTTCAGGCCAGAGCTTCTTAAACCTTTTCCCACTCATGACCCCCTTTCACCAGAGAAATTTTTACATGACCCCTAGTATATTTAAGTATGTAAAATATGTATACAAATCAAACATTGATTGATAAGAAATCATAATCCCATGACTCATATACATTTAGTAGAAAGACCTCATGTAGTGATCCATGATCCATAGTTTTAAGAAGTTGGGATCTAGACGACTTCCTGTGGTTATGCAACTGAACTTTATACAAGCAAGGGAACTTATAACTTGCAGTTTAAAGTTCAGGGCCTTAATAGAAAAAAGAATCTATCTAAGCTTATCTAATTATCCCTACATGCAAGATATATACTAATATTGATGAACAGATTGATTAAATGCGTATTAGTAGACAAATATAACATAAATAATCTCTATTCCTATAGAATCACTCTAAACTGAATAATACTGACTGGAATAAAATAGGATCAAATTAATTCTTTGACACAATCACTCACAAAGTGGTTAGACAATAGCAAGTCACCATATAAAACAATTTAAGAATAACTACTATTTATATAGCACTTTGAGATTTGCAAGGCACTTTACTTCATCTGATCCTCACAACAGCCCCAAGAGGAAACTACAAAAAAGCATTATTCTCCCTATTTCACAAATGAGGTTACCAAGGCGGAGGGGTTAAATAAATCAACAGCTAACATTTATATGGTGCTATAAGGTTTGCAAAGCACTCTACACATAATCTTTCAATGGATGATCACACAACCAAGAAGGGTCTCTCCTGAATCTAAGTCTGTCCTGATACTCATTTTTGACATAGTATATATGGTGTATATAGTAATTTACACTATTTGTAGTGACACCCACTTTCAGTGAACTGAAGCACCATGTCACAGACATTCATTGTTGCTCTCTGCCATGACCTACTTCTCCACACCATTGTGGATCCCTGCAGAGGCCACTGGCAGACTAATCCCACTCTGGGCCTCCACGAACTGGAGGATAGCTAAATGGACTCCCTAAGCAGGGAGCCCACCAAAGCCCACCAGGCTGCTCTGATCCTTGTGGTCCTAGTTTCTGAGCCCACTTTGCTTGGTCAGTGGGATGAGTCCTTTGGCTCCTGTTCTCTAGCCCCAGGGCCTTCTCATCTCCAGGGCCAGTCGCCAGGGACCTGGTGGACATGCTAAAGTGGATGTCTCAGAGGCGTCTCAGAGGCATCTCAGGCTTCTGCTGTCCCAAGTGAAAGCTCCACTCTTTCCCTCTTCCTAACTTTTCTATTTCTATTGAGCTCCCTTTGTCAGCCTCAGTTTCTTCCAAAGTGCACAGCACTTTGCAAACCTCAAAGAAAATTCAACATCCTAGCTATTACTATTATTACAATCTAATTCTCTGGGTCTTAAAACATTCTTCTCTATTGCACTCAGCTGCCAAACTGAGATTCCTCAAGCACAGGTGTGGCCCTGTTACAACAGACTTGGGGGCCTCCTGAACCTCTAGTTCTGGGGCTCTTCACTTTTCTTGTGAAAGGGAGTCTCTAGAGTCCCCTTCTCAGAATTCTGTACCTCAAAGCATAAAATACCCAGAATGATCAAGGAAATCAATTATACTGAAATAGTTTCTATAAGATTAAAAAAAGAGACTGAGTGTGGATCAAAGCAAAGTATTTTCACCTTTTTGTTGCTGTTTTTTTTCCCTTTTGATCTGTTTGGGTTTTTTTTTTTTTTTTTACAGGTTGATGAATATGGAAATATGTTTAGAAGAAATGCACATGTTTAACCTATATCAGATTGCTTGCTGAATGCAGAAGAGGTGGGGGAGAAAAATTTGGAACACAAGGTTTTGCAAAGGTGAATGTTAAAAACTATTTCTGCATGTATTTGGAAAAATTAAATACTATTAAATTTTTTTAAAGATTAAAAAATAACAAATCCATGGTCACTTGGTGTTAAGAACCCTTATTCTAAGTTAAAATATAACCTCCTCAGTTTGTTTTATAAACTCTCTAAAAACCAGGATTCAACTACCCTCTCTCCCTCATCACATATTCCTCCCTTTCACATGTCTATGGCTGACTGAAGCTAACTTTCCTGCTCTTCCTTACATAGGACACTCCTCCTACTCCCCTCTCTCCACATCCTAACTGGTCTTGATAAGGAGCTAAAGGGCTAATATTCCACAACTGCCTTTTTGTTCAATCTTTTCCTCCTGACCTCTTGCTTGCAGGTACCCAGATTCTAGGCTTTGCTATTTCTGAACCCTTCCTTCCTCTACCAGAAGGGGAAATTCAGAAGTCTAAAAGCAACAACTCTCAACCAAATGCTAAATTGATTAATAATCCATCATTCTGTTTAGTCAGGTGACCCTGGTCCTATCCTTGGGCTGATGACTACCCTCCATAGCTTCTTTAACGACTGAAGGAACCCTCCTAAAAGAAGCATCTTTTGCCTTCATTGAATATAAAAGACATAGTAATTGGTACAAGCTCTTTTAATTCCACAGGTCACCTCTGGCTATGGGCCAGGTGTTTAAAAAAAAAAAAAAAAAAAAAAAAAGCAAACTACAGAAAACCAAACTCACCTTAATCCGACTTTTGGTCCTTTTTGGCCCTGAATTTCAGCAAACATCTTGTCAATCTCTGAGGACCTGGTCTCTGCCTGGGGGTGGAGGGCTCCTCAGGTGGAGGCTGATGCAAGGCATTTTCGGTATTTTGGTGGATAATCTGATGAGCTGCAAGAATGTGCTTCTTTTGTAAATTCTTCACTGGAGCAAAAGAAAAGAAATGCTTTTACTCTGAAAACTTATTCTGCAAAAATGTTCCAAAGGTATTTGGAAAAGATAGCTGTGAAAATGTTTTTGTTTTAAAACGTGTACATCAATTAAATCAGTAAACATTTATCATGCATTTACACTGTGTCAGGCACTATGTCAGGCACTTAATATGTGTCAGATGCTATGAATACAAAAACAAAAATGACTGAAAATCCTTGCCCTCAAGGAGCTTACATTCTATCTTAGGAGACATGTTCAAATGCAAGTATTTATTAAATATATTAATATTAAATAGGGGGCAGCTAGGTGGCGCAGTAGATAGAGCACCAGCTTTGAAGTCAGGATGACCTGAGTTCAAATGTGACTTCAAACACTTAACACTTCCTAACTGTGTGACTCTGAGCAAGTCATTTAACCCCAATTTACCTAAGGGGGGGAAAAAAAAAAGATACACACACACATATGTGATAATGTGATAGATTTGGACAAGGGCTCTTCCTGCATTGCTGTTTCTGTTGTGACTGTAATTGGGTCCAATATCATGTAGGGCAAAATCTGAGATAGTTTCAAAATTGTATATAGTGACTAAAGGAAGAGGAAAGCTAAATGTCCCAGTGCACAGGATACCAGGCCTGAAGTCTGGAAGATCTAAGTTCAAATCCCTCTCAGGACACTTACTAGCTGTCTGCAAACCTGGGCATGCCCTATTCAATCTGTAAAATGAGAGTCATAATAGCACCTACCTCTCAGAGTTGTTGTGAGGATCAAATGAAATAATAATGGTAAAGATGCCTGGCACATAGTAACTAGTATATCAAAATCTTAGCTATTGTTGTTTTTGGATTTGCTGTTGCTGAATTTGAGTGCTCCTGGAAGTCAAGAGTACTTATCCTCAGACTTGATCTTAGGGGCACAGTCTACCCTGATGTTCATCCCTGTTGTTTTAACAAAACAGAATATTATTTTTTGAATAAAGTGTTAAAGAGGTGTTTCCACATCTTACCTTTCTCCTTCACAAATGTTTTCTGCACTTCTGGAATCAGGAAACCATAAACTAACTCTGCAACAATCTCTTCTGACTGGAGATGAGTTCGACTAAATGATAAAATCAAGGGGATTAAAATCTTTTTGCTAAAGTTTTGTTATCTTCTTGCATTAAGACCCTCCTTCTGTGAGTGATAACCTTGGTCTGAATAGATCTGCACTGAGAGAATTTTATGAAATATAAAATCCAGAGGGGTTATGAAAAGGCTACAGGATCCAGGAAGTTTCGCTCTATTTGAATCAATGCCTCTATTGGGGAAAAGCCTGTAGGAGATAGGGTTTGTGGCACTAATGTCTAAAATTTTGGAACAATCTCTTAGTGCTATCTAAAATTTTGTCAACAGTCACAGAACTTCATTCACATTTTCTTCATGCTTTGTATAGTAGATAAGAAAGCAAAATACACAAATGTTCAGTGACAGAGGCAATGAACAGACTTGTTCATCCTCTGTTCTATTCTTTGAGTACATACCGATCTTCTATTTCATAAGCAATGTTATTGATTTCCTCAGCCATCTTCTGAATTTCTTCCCGGGCTTGTTCTTCTGCTGTATTTTCCTCTGTATTTAGTATGATATCTTCTAGATAGGAGGTAACAGTACTCTGGTGAATTTTAATTACCTGTATTAAACATAAAATATCTTGCTTAGTTACACCAGATCAATGATGTCAAGGAAGTTCAAGATGGATTCATCTCAGCATTACGTCTAAAGCACACTATTGGCACTTAATAAATATATGTTAAATTAAGAACTTACACTAAATGCTAATCAAAAAATTAAACCAAATATTGAATAACTTTCCATATTAAGCTCTAAACTTTAGCTTTCATTACTTTAAAAGTAGTTTCTTTTTAAAACTGAAATTTAAAAATAACACATTTGCTTTGACTTTTTCTGAATCTTTGTGTTCTTCTTAATACAGATTTTACCTTTTTTAATGTAATTTTAGTCAATGTATTTTTATTCTATAGAACCTCATTTTGTATAGACTTTACTGCATTTCTTGATACATTACATATTTGTTGTTTTTTTTTAAAAAACAATACATATATATCATATTTTATTCAACTCATCTTTGATCTGATTATCATTTCTCTCTCTGGAAATAGCAGATTTTTTATCATGATTCATTTGGAATTGTCCTGGATCACTGTTTTCAGTAGAGCAGCTAAGTCTTTGATTATCATTGCCATATTGCCATTAATGTGTATAAAGTTCTCCTGTTCTGTTCATTTCACTTTGGATCAGTTCAAATAAGCACCCCTCATCATTTCTTATAGCCCAACAGTATTCCATAATAATTATAAATTACAACTTGCCCATCCAGTCCCTGATTGAGGAGCATCTCCTCAACTTTCAATTCTTTACCAACACAAAAAATGAACTGCTTTAAATATTTTTGTATATATAAGTCATTTCCCTTTTTCTTTGACTTCTTTGCAAGGTATCCCTATTAGCAAATAAAAAGTCAAAGGGTCTGCACAGGTTTATAGCCTTTTGGGAATAGTTCCAAATTGTTCTCCTAAATGGTTGAACTCAAAAACTGTGAATCCAAATCTCTGGCTCCTTCTACTGCATCTCACAATCACCTGTTTTACCTCTTTTCTCCCTCTAATCTCCAACTCTGGAGAATAACAATTCTTCAAGATCAGAGATTCTTTATTATCATCTTTTCATCTGTACTGCCTAAGTCAGTACTACAGCACATAGTAGACATTTAATAAATGTTTGAATTGAATTTGTTTGATACCACTACACTATATAGCAATACAAATGGTTGAGTAATGATTAAAAATAATCCATCTTATCTATTTATGTTAGCTAGCATTTTTAATAGTGCTTTAAGGTTTACAATTTTATCTTCAACTCTCTGGGAGTTAAATGCTATTATTATCTGATTTTTTTTTCAGATGATAAAATTGAGGCAGGTGGAAATTAAGTCATTTGCCCAGCTAGACTACTAGTTAGTGTCTAAGGCTGGTTTTAAATGAAGATCTTCTCAACTACAGGTGTAGGACTCAATCTACTGTACTTCCTTGCTGCTTTCATATTTATATATATATTTTATATATTGATATCTACATGTCTATTTTTCTTTGATAGTTGAAAATGGAGTACCCTCAAGAAAGCAGCCATTATTTCAGCACACAAGTCAGTATTTATATACTAGGTAGCTAGTGGTTAGAGCAGCACTATCAAAGTCCTAAAATGACATCTGCTGATGGGTATATAACGAAAGGCTTTGTTGACACACTCCGAATGACTGGTAATATTGATGTGGACAGCCATTTCAATAATGCATATTGCAACCTATCTTGGATGATTCACATTCATGCCCTTCCACAAACATATCCCAGGGTCCATCCCATGTGTTCAAAGGCCTTCACTGTCATCTTCTATTACTGTAGGCATACCGAAGCAGCAAATGGGCAACATACTCTTGTCATTGGTTGCTACTGATTCACTAACAAAGTTATCTACCTTAGGAGATGAACCCCCATTTTTTTCTGGTTTTATACTCCTTTGATAACATCTTTCGCACCCCTTCATCTGCAGAACTCTTTAACAATGTGTTGCTTAGGCCCACCACGTATCTCTCTGGGTAATCATAGTCTAGAAAAAACGTGTATTTTTCATCCACTGGGATACATCCATAGGTCCTGTGTGAATAAGCTTTTGAATGATTATCTTGTTTAGGAAGCCCTGGATTGTTTTGGGAAGTGGCGTAATCAGCATGTCATCCCTCAACAGGAGCAAGGGAGGAGCTTCTCCTCTTCAATTAGAGCTTTGCATTGTTGTTATGTCCTAACTTTCCAATGAACTAGATTTAAGTGAAGCAAAGCTGCACAAAGTCATCAGCTTTGCTTTCTCCCTGAGACACCAGATTCTTGAGAGAAAGTGTAACTCCCAGTGTCCTGCCTTAGTTGATATTAATAATCAGAGGATCACTGGACAAAATTACTTCAGTTACTCCTTTGTAGGCATCTTGTATGATTCTGTCATGTGCACGGTACATGGAAGCCATCTTATGGGTGCAGAGGCTTCAGGAAGCGCTTTTCTCTACTGAATCAAACATAATCTCTGTACTCAGCAAACAATAAGCACATTAGGATCTTATATTCCCTATACCTTGTCGTCCAATGTGCAGTTGCCTGCTCCCCTCTGTTACCCTCATTAAGAATGCTCTCTGTGCATGTGTAAATTAATCTCCTACGAGTTTTGCACAGACAAGAAAAAAGGTACATCAGTTAGTAGTGACATCCCTTTTTTGGTTATCTTGCTTAGGAGATTTTCCCACCTTTTTTGGAAATGATTTCTCAGGGCCCTCAAAACTGGGTCACCCCTAAAAAAGGAAAATCTTACTGATGTTCTCATGTTTCATTCCTTCAGTGCCATGTCCATTTCTTCCTCAAGGAGCACATCCAGAACTATAATATGAGGGGTATCAGATGTGGTGACATATCTCAGTGATGAAACAAGTTTGCAAAAATATTTTTACGCATCTGTCCCACTTTTCATCTATTTGTTGCTCTCCTTTGAGGACATCCTAAAAGACTTTGGGATAATTTTGTTTAGTTTGATCTTTCACCAACCTAATAATAATAATAATAATAACAATAACAATAACTGATATTTATATAGCACTTACCATGTACCAGACATTGTGGTAAGCAATTTACAATTTATTATCTCATCTGATCCTCATAACAACTCAGGGAGATTAGATACTATTATTAATTCCATTTCATAGATGGGGAGATTGAGGCAAACAAAGATTAAGTGACTTTACTCATAATTTTTCATCATCATCTATAAGATTTTTTACAAATGAGTTTATGTTATAAACTGGAATTTCCCTTGGTTGCTACAACTCTCCACCTGGCAAGGAGAAGAAATCTCTACTGGTGAGGCAGTTTCTAACATTTTGGTCTTCTTGTTATGACAACTGATTTATATTGATTAAATTTCTGTAAGATACTATTATTATCAGTATCTATGTTTTTTCCTCCATCTGTTTCTTAGTTTTCAATATCAGTAGTAACTTGTTTAAATAGCTAAAAGTTGTTATTGTTGTATAACCTAACTTTTCCCCCTCAGTTTTATTCAAGTTTAGTACCAATTTTCATTTTTGTTCTCACAATTTACTACTCTCACCCTTTGTCTCTTCCATTTTATATAATTAACCCATCTTCTCCTACTCTTTTAGCTCTTTCCCCCATCTTTACTTTTGTGATGAAATCAAAGTATCAAAGTTATTTTGATTTGAAGGGTTTAAAGAATTTTTCTATCTTTTTTGAAATGAAAAATTTAAGGACATAAGCTGCATTATTTTTGCATTCCTTTTGCAAATAATTTTCATGAGTAGTCCAAAAGAAGATGAACAAATATCTGATAACAAGATGTTTTTGCTTCCTCTGGATGCTTCCCCAAGGAGAAGCTGCAAGCCATCCTGTTGTCATTTAGTGGCAACCTTGTTGTGTCTACAGCTCTTGAAGATGTCAAGATGCAGATCTTCCCAGGGGTAATTTGTTCATTTATCAGTAAACAAGAATCTTGTATGTATAATACATACCAAAGGCTAAATTAATATTTAGAGATGTTTCTAAAATACCATGATTCTTAGCCATATTATTACAAAAGAGGAAGAGGTGGCATGTCTAGCACTGAAAATTATTTTATATTTTCTTTGTCTTATAGATTTGTGAAATCTAAAGAGTTCCTTACTGAGCAGCCAGCTTCCTGGTGAGGAGTCTATCTGTGCTCAGGCTAGGCTGGCCCTTAGAAAACAAACATAATCTAAAATCAAGATGATACACAAAGCCTATTGAGCACAAGAAAACCTACTATAGTTTGTGCTTGGTAGGGCAACCCTTAAAAACCCAGGGTGAACTCAACAATACTATGAAGCATCAGAGAAGGAGGAGGATCCATGACTTGCACCTCTTAAAGTTAACCTAAATTATTATCTGTTCACTCCCTAAAGCCATTTATTCCAGACTCTGAGCCCTGTGGTGGTTCTATGAACCTTGAAAGCAATCCTGAGATTCAAAAGTATAGGCTATCCAAGTATAGTATAGGTATAAAGTGTTAGAATAATTAAGTAAAAGCCAGTAGCATTTAAAATGTGGTCCAGTAGCTCTTAAAATTGGGGATCTCCAAGGTCAACACTATTTTCATAATTTTCACAATTATTCCATAATTCAAGGACTCATAAACTACTTCTCGCATTTAGCATAAGGAACTTCAAGATGACAGTCATACAAATCACAGCTTGAACTCCCAACAGAGCAATATTTTCTACTCTCAGGTCAAGCAGGAATCACAAATCAAATAGCAAAATCAAGACAAATCACCCATAGGACAGTACCTGGATAAGAGAATACCAAATGGACATGATTTTCTTGCCTCAGTAAATGAATGTAAGCAGTGAGCAAAATTTGGATTTAATCAATTTGGAGAGCCACCCTAACCTTTTGGGGCTAAATTTTCCTTTTTCTCTAGATCTGGGTTGCCAGTGGTCTACATATGCCATTCCTCAACCCCAAACCCCATGGGGGGGCAGCATGTTCCACTTCTGCCCTCAGTCCTTTCCTTTCCCACACTGTGGGCCCACACTCCTCAACTACAAAGGAAACACAGTCATTCACATGAATCCAACTAGCAAAGAATCCCCAACTAGAGAATCCTGATGGTTAGATGGAGGGCACGGGGCCAGACTTATCTACCTAACACTGTACCCCTAGAACCACTGAATCTTCCATCCACTCTGCAACAGACTTTCCTTGATGCATTATCTCCCTCAGTGAGAATGACCTCCATGAGGGCACGACCCCATAAGTCATCTTGCTTCTTTCCCTATTTGATGATAAACGCTCTCACATTTCTTTTGCACATAGTAGTTGTGTGATGCTTAATAAATGCATTAAAGTGCATAAATGATACCTCCTGAAACAGAAAGAAACCCTTCTCTTCTGATTCCCAGTGACCTTATAGGCTCATACAATTAGAGCCAAAAGATATCTTAGAGGCCTTCTATCTCATTTTTCAGATAAGGAAACAGGTCCAGAGCAGTTAAGGTATTAGTTCATGCCTACACAGGTAAGGGTTTTAACCCTCTTCTGATTGATTTTTTTTCCACTAAACCACTATGCCTCTTCAAAGTTAATGCTAAGTGGAAAAGCCTTAAACTTGGTTCATTAATGAAATTAATTAGCATTTTAATCCTAGAGAATTTCCCAATCTCTAGAAGAGGTTTGAAGATATCGTTCTCTTTAACTTTGTTTTATGTCAAACATTCAATTTTCTTTGTTCATTTTCATTTGGTTCATATTCAAATGACCTATTCTACTACTGACTTAAGTGACTTTTAATTATTCAGCCATTCATATTTGATGATTTCAATTCTGGTTATACTTGGCTTATTCTGACTGAAAGATGTACAGATAACCCTTCTGGCTTTCTGCCATCTTAAAATAAAATGTATTTGATAAAAGTTTTCAAATTGCCAACTCAAATTTCAGTAAATTGTGGCATGTATGGAGAGATAACATAAATGTCCCAGAATAATTCAACTTAATATATTAAAAATGTAAGGGGCATGTTGACTGTGACATTCAAACTGGATAAAAGTTGTTTCCTTACCAATCTGTGATAGCGGATGGCACATCATTCAAGAATGAGATTCATAGCTCAAACAATCTCTTGTGAATTTTAAAGGGCATAGCAGCCACTTTCCCAAAAGAAGCTTCCTTCCCATCCTCCTGCCCTGAGTAGTGTTCACTCACTGGTGTGTTAAGAGTCAAAGAGATAACCTCTCTGCTCTGTGTTGCCAGTGGCATCCATGTTCTACTCGCCTCTTTAAATATCTGATCCTCTTCACGCTGGCGCCTCTGCTCCACCTGGCGACGGCCACTCTCCTCAGCTTCTCGAATCCGCCTCTGCCTCTCGGCAAGCATGGCAAAGGCATGGATCCTCCTTTCCTCTTGCAGTCTAATGAGTTCTTTGGAGAGAAAGTCAAACATGTCTACTAATGCCTTTCCTTCCAGTCCACCCAAGTGATTTTCAATCATTGCCATCTGAAAAACAAATTTAAAAAAAAGAATCTTAGATAATTTGATTTATCCCTACCGAGGACTGCTGTGTAAATTAAAGTATCTAAAATTCCTGTCTGCCTGGCCTCTTTCTGGCCATATTTATTCTTAATATCAAATTATTTGTATGATTTCTAGATAAGACCTCATTTTCAAGTGTCCTTAGTGCAAGTATCTCTAGTCATACTATTCTATTACAGGGTGAGATAGATGAATTTCTAGTCCTTGAGGGCTGGACTCAAGCAGAGATTTTCCTAAGAATTCAGCAAAGCTTTAATCAAACATGATTCCCTTCAATGTGGGGTAAAATACTGATTTATTTTAAAACACCTGGCATTTTTAAATGATTCTGGAAAACAGCAGATTACTAATTCATGCACAAAAACAAACAGGGCTGGAAAACCAGACTTGTCTGTGTGTGTGTGAGCTCCACATCCTGACCTTGGTCTGGTCCAGGATATTCCACATCAGAGGCTCTTTATGCTCCCTTTATCTTCCTCAGAGCCAAGATGCTTAGTCTTAAGCTCTGAAGCAGCTTGATAATATTTTATACAGCACAGTCCTGCTTTCAATAACCAACTCTAGGGAGGAATTAGCAGCAATACCTCCCAGCAACTGGCTGGGCCATTGTTATACCTACATACTGGCTCCTGCTTTGGCGCTTTCTGACACTGGTGCATCACAATGGACGCTCAGTCACTGTCACAACCATAGCACAGAGAGTGCCCCCTTGCTTCTCATCCTGAAAGAAGTCCTTCCTCCCTAGCCAAAGCCACTTTCCTTAGCAGAATCAAACACTGAGATCCCGAGACTCCCTCCTTCCACAGCTGGGCTGTTAGCAGGAAGGCAATACATCCCTACCCACTGCAGAGTTTGGCTGCCTTTTGCAATGTGTCTGTATCTAGTCCTGCTGCTATACCAAAAGTGGGCCCCAATGACTCAACTCTGCACTTTGCTGCTCCTGCTGGGACACTGACCGCCAGGATCTGTCACCTGAGGAGCCCAAGTCCCATGGAACTGCAGTTGTGTAAAAGTTTCATTATTATGGATCATCCATACTGAATACCACTGATGTCCAATAAAATGAAGCACAACAGAAATTATGCTTGTTACTAAATCTGTGTCAAGATTACTTGTTTTACACAGAACATACAAGATGAGAGCTGGAAGGGCTCTTGGAAAGACTGATTCCAACATCCTTGATTTTAATAAGGAAACTGAGATCTATGAGGCAAAAGCAGCTATCCAAGGCCTTGTGACTAATCAGCAGAACAGGGCCCTGGGCTCTTCAGCCCCAAATGGGTAAATTTTTTTTTTTTTTATCACTTAACCACACAATAATCTATAGCCCAGATATGTGTCAAAATAAACTATCCTCACAGCATGCATGGTTGTTTGCTACCATATCTGAAAAGTTTGGAAAAAAAAATTTGATGTCCTTTTCAAAATGATTAACAGACCTTTTCTTCATGCAAGTTCCTCTGCCTTTGCAAGGCCAGAGTCACCTGCTTCTCTAGTTTCTTCATCAGTCTGTCATCTTCTTGCAGTGAATGGGTAGTCCGCAATTCATTGATCAATTCTAAACGCTTTTCTTTTCCTTCAAACATCTTAATCAAAATACACAGAGAAAGTGTGAGTCAGAAGTTCTGAGAACAGACAGAGCTTTGTTCTT
The DNA here is from genome assembly GCF_048593235.1 of Sminthopsis crassicaudata. Lineage (NCBI taxonomy): Eukaryota > Metazoa > Chordata > Mammalia > Dasyuromorphia > Dasyuridae > Sminthopsis > Sminthopsis crassicaudata. The sequence continues at coordinate 327,382,723 of NC_133619.1, read as the reverse complement.
AACACTGAAATTTGTCTTAAAATGCTAAGAACTACTTAGCCCAGGTAATTTCAACCCACACCACCCTGTTCATGGGGATAAAACAATGTGTTTCCCCAAGAAGCAGCCCAAGTTGCCATTCTGCCCCATACCCCTGGCTCTTTAGGGTGTTGAAGCCATTAAAAGCCATCAGTCCATACAAGAACTTGCTGATGTAACATCTGCTACTCTTTTCAAAGAGTGGGAGTCCACTATTACACCTGGACTGTCAAATAAATGGAGACCAAATGCCAGGATATATCCTTAAACATTATTGAAACAGTACAAAAAAAAAAAAAAGAATATATGGAAAAGAACATTCCTCCTGCAGAGTCTCTAATGTTGTGTAAGTGGTTGGTATAACTGGCCTACCTCAAGAATGCTCTCAAAGCACTGACTGACCTCGGGAAAAATAAAGAAAAATGTACTCTTATTGCTTTGAAACCATATTGTCTAATTAAACAAATATACTTTATTGCTTTTTTTCTTTAAAGTGTATCTGTAGAACAAGAAGAATGATCTTAGAGGAAGCCTGGAAGCAGGGATGATCCAGTAGGTAGAAACTTTTCCCTAAAATATCACTCCTCTGCTAGGACTCTGGTAGACAGATAAATGGAGCTGGAGGCTGGGTGCACAGATATGTGCCAGGGAATTTAGGAGATTCAAAGAGTGGGAATGGGTAGGCTGAGTCAGATGTCATAGGAAGTGGGATGTGGGATGCTGTGTAAGAGAGCAGCTAAGGCTAGGAGAAATGACATAATTGTGGGGTGCCTGTTGCTGCCATTTGTTTCATGATGATGCAACTATGATGGGAGGAGAAGAGAATCTTCACAGGTACCTATGTCCATTTGGGGTTATGGCCCATGATGCTTCCAGGACTCACACATGGAATGCCCTGGAATGGGAGAGATGAGATCCTGCCAAAAGTTGTCTATCTGAATTGTACAGACTCCTAATCCCTTATCCCTGAATAAGGAATGCCCACTGGTGAGCTCTGAACGTAAAGATGGAGTTTTCATTCCAAATCCCCTCTTTTATTTATGGCAGGAGACTGGGCTAACTAAGGCAACAGTACCCCTTTCTCCACTCCCGAAAAAAGACTTTTCTTCTCTGTCCTTTGAAAAATGGGTGCCTCCTTTTCTAAAACACATTATCTTCATTCATTTTCTAAGGCTGCCACCACCAGTCTTCAATGCACATTCTCTTGTCTATACTCAGAAGGGTGGCCTCCTCAAGGAAATATTGGCAATACATTAAAAGGACGGCATACTCCCTGCTCACCTGGACTTCCCAACCTTTCTCTAAAGAAGCTGTGACAACAGAATTTCCCAACCATTTTTGGAAGAAGGTTATCTAAGTGCTTTGATACTTCAGCTACTTTTGTTCTCTCTTTTAGAATACAGGCATCCCTTGCTGAATGGAAAATTAGACAAGTATTCTGAATGAGGGATTTGATAAGTTAGGAAATAAACTCAATTTATATTGCTATTATATACAAATTTATGTAGATTCCCAGGTGAAGGAAATGCTTCCATTCAGCATTAAAAAAAAAAAAAAAAAAAGGAAAGAGCTCTCTTGCCACCATTCTCATAATGGCCTTCCTTCCTGTTCTGCTAAGATCCCCTGCTGGGGCAAGGGCAGTAATAACCCACCAGTAGAACCAGCTTCCTATCAGAAGTGGGTGGTTAGTTCAAGCTTGGGAAAACAAAGGCATTCTGCTTTAAAAAGAAGGGAATGGGGAATGGAGTTCAGGACAAAGATTTCATTGGCTGAAATCAAACCACACTGCACACAGGAAGGACATTTGTAGGAGAGTGAGAGAGACTGAGTACCATGTTCTGGATGACTCGGCCCCGAAGTAACTTTTGTAAGTAGACCACGGCCATTTCAATCTCCTCTTCTTCCTGAAAAGGATGAAAATGGGAAGAGATTAAAATGCAAGGTTACTAGCCTGCAGCAGGACCTCCTGGGGTATAGAAAAGGGACTACACAAATTAGACTGAGATGAAAAACCCTCTGAAGGAGTGGGGAGATTGCTCAGGAGACTTAGCATTTCCAATATGGTCTAGATGATAGGTTTCTCATTGACAATTAGGCCATCATCACTGCAGCCATGTGAAATTTTACTCCCCTACTCTCCTTACTCTTCCCTCTATCTCCATAACCTAGGAGACCCCAGACTCCACATTATCATCAATTATTACTCTTTCTAGGGCCCTTCCTGGATAGGATCTGCAATGGTAATGCTGGTAGTAATGAGAGGGAAGAGGAGAATAAAATCCCTACAGCTGTTCTTTCTTCCAGATTTCCCTTCCCCCAAAATCCCACTGCTCCTGACTCACTTGGCCCTAATAAGAAGCACAGACAACCTCTATTCTGTTGTCAGCCCCCACTCAGTCGGCCAGCCTGCTTCTCAGCTCTAAATCCTTATACCATTCTAACTCCTATGAAAAAGCCAAGGATATCTCAAGTGAAGTTTTCTTCTGGAGTGTAGAAAAACTTTACTTCATCCAGTTCATAATATACTAAAGCTTTGCCATTTATTAATCTATGTTCCACTTGGTTTTTCCTCTTTATGTTCTATGTGGGGGAAAAAAGGAATGCTTAGTACATTTGGGGAGGAATATAGAAAAGACTTTTATACTTCCTTGGTTCTCCTTCATTGGAAACCCTTGAAAACTTCCAAAAGACTATAAAGCTAACTTCTGAGGAAAGTGACAATCTTGAACAGGAGAGATAGGCTTTAGCATTTTTAAAGGGAAAGCAAGCATACCAATTCCCAGAGCCTCCAGTTAAAAAGAACAGGGTTGACTAAGGAATCTATTAGGGTAGAATACAGTCCAGCAGGGTTTGCATAAGGATCCTAGTCTTACATGCAGTTTAAAGCTTCCATATCTCTGCACCACACACCCCACCACAACATCCCTGCCTTGCTGTGGCATTTTCTTCAGACCACAGGAACCTCTAGCCAAGGTCTGGAACATGGCAAATCCCCCATCTCTTTTTCTGGCAAGTTTCTTTCTAGCTGTGTATATAATCCTACTACTCCATAGGAGAGTAAAGATACATATTTGGAAAGCAGACACACAGGTTAAAAGATATCTTCCAAGAAAAACTGTTACAGCAGATGATTAGATTTGAAGAGATTTTTAATGTAGGGACAGGAAAGCTGTACCTGGAAGACCTAACTTTAAGTCTTACCTCCCTATATGACCTTGCATACTTAGTCTTTCAGGGCTCTGGGCCAGAGATGTCTCCAATAAAAACAGAAGCCACTAAACTGCATGGGCTGCAAACTAACTTAATACAATGTATATTAATATTAACTATGTTCTACTGTATTTTTATTTATTTTACTAAATGTTTCCCAATGACATTTTCATCTGCTTAAGTATCTGATACCTATGTTCTATGTCTCTTAAGACTATATAAGCTGCAGAGGAAGTGGTGACCATTTGGTGATGGAGCTTCCTCACCCAGTATCTTATACCAATGACCATGATTCTAGTCCCTATCCTCTTAGTATAGGTACGTACCTTAAGCACAGTATGAATCATACTGAAAATTCAGCCTGATAACCTACCCACTATGACAGGAACTTGTACTGTTTTTATGAAAAAATCCTTCCAGAATTTCAAGCAACAGACTTTTCAAAAACCTTTACCAACATAGCCCATTCTTTATCTGGGGATGACTCCACATATAATATAACCAATCTAACTTTTTCCTTTCTATATTGTTGATTTATATTGATTTCCAGAGGAATAAGGCAGAGTGAGAGGGTGATTTATACTGATATTCTATCAAGCATGTAGAAAATTTATTTTCAATAAAACAGAAATCAGAAATAAAATAGCATTGCCAAATAAACTAAGTTTAAATGTAAGACAATGAGTAAACATAATACATCAGCTGGTATTTTTGACCAAATATGTATATCTTAAATACATATGCTGTTAATTTTTAAAAATTTATCTCACACAAAAGCAGGAATATTTTAAAGTTTGCATTAAGTAAAAATAAATGCTAGGTATTTCTTATATAATTTTCCCATGCTCTACTTAACTCTAGAATCATAATGTCTGAAGGGAATTTGAGAGATCATTCATGGATTTATGCACCTGAATTAAGGCAAGTTAATGCCTTGGCTACCCTGGAGCAAACAAAATCCCAATGTAGCTGTACACCAATCTCAGGACAGCTGCCAATACTGAGCATCCCCTCTCTTCTCAGACTCCATCTGTATGCTCTCTTTATCTTCCACTTCTCCTTACCTATTGGTTTTTTCCCAGCCACCTGCAAACATGCCCAGGGTTCTCTGGTCTTTAAATAAACCCCCTGCCCACAGACCTTCACTTGATCCTGTAATGCCTTCATCTATTCTTACATTTCTCCTCACTTTTAATCAAACCCTTTCACAATCTCAATACTGAAACTGTTCTCCTGAAGATCACCTACAATCCCTTTTAAGGGTTCAGTGAGCTAGCCTTGGTCCTCATCCTTCTCACCCTCGCCATGGTTAACACTATTGACCATGCTGCCCGGTCTGTTTCTTTTGCTTGTGTGATTCTGGTCTCTTCTCATCGTTCTCATATTGACCTGTTGCTCCATCCCCTTGATGGGATCATCAGCGACCTTTTCCATTTCCTATCTGTGAGTCTTCTCTCTCAAGCCTTTACTCTGGATTCTCTTCTCTTCCCCCGTCCATCTCCCTCCCTCCTGATCATCTCTTTGGTTTCATGGATTCGCTCATTACCTCTCTCTGAAGATGACCCCCAGATTTCTACAACCAGCCTCTTGAGTTCCAGATCCACATCACCAAATGCTTGAAAGAGAAAGCTCTAGCTGGATATCTTACAAGTATCCCAAACTCAACATATCCAGATACAACTCATTTAAATTTTATCACAAACTTCCTGCTCCTTCAACTGTTTCTATTTTTATTGTCAAAACCCCCATCCTTTTATTCATCTAAGTTCACAACTTCCAAGTCATCCTCAACTCTTCTCACTCTCTCCCAATTAGCTACCAAATCTTGTTGATGTGACTTCCACAAACCCCTCATGTTGGTCCCTTCTCTGCATTCACCCAGACACTACCTGAGTTTAGGTCCATTATTATCTCCCTCTTGGGCTATACCTAAACTTTGATTGTTCTCTACCCTTTCCATGCTGTACTGTACAATGACAAAATAATCTTCTTTGAATACATCTTAACATGTTATCTCCCTTGCTCAAGAATCTTCAATGGTTCCCAATAACTTCTAAGGTGAAATACAAATGGTTCAGCTTGACAAAGACTTTTACAATCTAGTACTATGTTTACTCTCCCAGGCTTATTCTGAATTAGTCTCAATGCCTTGTATACAAGCAGCACTGAGAAGATGCTTGTTGAATTGAGCCGAACTGTCAGTAAATCCTTTCTTACAGTTAAAGCATAGTTTACAGCTTCTTTTTACTTTGTAGTTTCTTCTGTCCTCACTGAAAATAGTCTGTTACTTTGTTACTGTGGTTCAATCATCACAGGCTTTTATGACTCCATTTGGGATTTTTTGCTTTTTTGGCAAAGATAGTAGAGTAGTTTTGTTATTTCCTTCTCCAGATCATTTTACAAATGAGGAAATTGAGATAAAGAGGATTAAGCCCCAAATTATACAACTAATAAACATCTGAGGCCAAATTTGAACTCAGGCCTTCCTAAGGCCTATATATAGCTGCCAGTAGTCTGCTAGAGCAGCTGAGCAGGACAGTAAATAGAAGGCTGGGGCTGAAATCAGGAACACTTCTCTTTCTGAATTCAAATCAGGTCTCAGACACTTATTAGCTGTGTGACCCTGCGCAAGTCACTTTACCCTATATGCCTCAGATTCCTCATCTGTAAAATGAGCTGGAGAAGGAAAAGACAAACCCCCTCCAGTATCTTTGCCCAGAAAACCCCACAAGGAGTCATGAAGAGCCAGGCATGATTTAAATAAAAGAATAAGTCTGTTACTGGTTCTTGTTCTGTTTCATATATCTGAAAAACCATAATTAAGTCACCTATCAGTCTTCCCGTATTAAGACTAAATGAAGAAGCAGCTAGGTGGCACAGTGGATAGAGTACCAGTCCTGAAGTCAGGAGGACCCGAGTTCAAATTTGACCTCAGACACTTAACACTTCCTAGCTCTGTGACCCTGGGCAAGTCACTTAACCCCAATTGCCTGGGGGGGGGAGAAGAGGGGAGACTAAAGTTGCATACCAAAAATTCAGATTTTTTAGATATATTTTTCATTTATTCTTGAAAATTTTGGATAATTTAACCACTAACAAGAATGAAAGTGTTAATTAAATGGGAGCTGGAATATAGCAGTAAAGGAGGAAGGGGGAAGTTTTCCATTTAAGATAACATTATTGAATTTCTAATTACCAACAAGCATTTCTAACTTACAGAAGTACACATTTCCAAGGTTGGTGTTGGCAGTCGAGGTGGTGGTATTACTCTTTTCTGAAGGAAGAAGAGTTTTTTCTTTGGTTCTGGACTTTTCTTCTTCTTATCCAACAGTGCCTGAAATAAAACACGTACTTTTATGTTTATTTTACTCCTTTTTTGATATAACTATATCCAAGTGTTGTGATTCTTATAAGGTACCAAGACAGTGGAATTGATAGAGACAATAATTATCGAATTTAGCATGGTTCAGTATGATTGATCTGATCCTACAAGGAGAGGTTATGGGCCAGAACTTGAAACAAGATACTAAGTGGAGGTGAGGAGACAATGGTTAAATCTGGTTTAATTCTACAACAAATAATGGTTTTGTAGTGATATAATGATTGGTGTGTACTCAAGTGTACAGCATATAAGCAAGAAGCTCTTGGGGACAGAAGCCCACAAGCCCGCGCTTGGAGGCAGTCAGATTCATTCCATATTTCACCTTTGTGCTGCCTGGAGATTCGGAGGGAGCTAGAGGCTGAAGGGAGAGGCAAAGGACTAGTGGCAGGAACCAAGGAGAGAGATAGGCCTCTAAGAAAGCTAATCTAGCCCAAGGAAGGAGACAAGACTTAAAAGGAAACAATAAAGGATTTGGACTTTAACTTCCTGGTTGAATTTGAGGTGATTATTACTTTGAACTGAAACTAAGGCTGCCTCCAGAAGCTCCCCAAGAAACCTGCTTCCAGAGAACAATAAATCTTAGAGAAGAACATTACATCCAAGCAATGTTTTTATTCCTTAATTGGAATAAATATGATCACTCTAAGCTACTTAGAAAGTAAATCCTACAAATTCTTATCAAAGTGGACTCCTATAAAAATTGCTAAAATTCATTTTTAAATTCTATGTCACTCTTTTTTATTAAAGATTTTTGTCCATTTTTATTTATCATTAAAATAATTATATTTTTTCTATCACTTTTTTGTTATTGTTATAGAATTTATTTAAAGTGACTACAAACCTTTTTATTATTATTTCTGCTATTAATCCAAACTTAAGAAAACTAAGCTCAACAAAGTTCTTTTCAACTTACTTTAATTTGGATTTCCCCATTCTTATTTTAGGTAATCAGCTTTAGGATTATCCTAGAATCATAGATCCAAAGCTGGAAGAAACCTACAAAGTCATCCAGTCCATTTCCCCATTTTTACAACCAAGGAAACTGAGCCTGAGAAGTATAGTAACTTGTTCAAGTTCCCATGAGTATTAATAAGTATCAAAGATGAGCTCAGACCCCATGTTCTCCAACTTCAGATCTCTTTCTCCTGAGTACCATGTTGAATATGACATTATCTCACTTTTTTTTGTCTACCCAAAATAGCATTCTATATCTCTGAATAATTTAGCCAAACAAAACCAAAACTATAAAGAAATTGATACAAATTTATTACTACTACTGAAAAAAACAACTCAAAAAAAACCAAATCCAACTGACAGTGGATAAATAGTAGTAGTCAGACTTGAAGTTGGCTAACATTTTGTTAGCAACTGATTTACATGGATCTGATAACAGATTGTTTCAAATACTTCTCTTTTTGGCTTGTATGATTGTTGTTCAAAGACTCAATGAATTGTACATGTCTCTCTTTAAAGTTTACATTCTTCTTAACATTCCATCCCTTAACTTTATATAGCATACTAAAGTTTTACAGAGTAGATAATTTGGGGTCCATGCCCATGCTTATATATATACATATGTTATATTCTAATTTCTCTGTATTCCTCCTTGTTTTCCTTGAAAAATCTACTGTAATTTTGTGGAGAGCAACAGTCAACAAAACAGTAATCTTTCTTCCCAAAGAAACAAGGATCCTGGCTCCCCTGCTTACTATGCTTGTCTGGGTAACCTTGAGTTATGGACTTCACTTCTCAGGGCCTCAGTTTCTCTTTTGTAAAATGAAAGGTTTAGTGGGGCAGCTAGATGATGCAGTAGATAGAGTACTGGCCCTGGAGTCAGAGGATCTGAGTTCAAATCCAGCCTCAGACACTTGACACTTCTTAACTGTGTGACTGTATGTCACTTAACCCCAACTGCCTACAAACAACAACAAAAATGAGGGGATTCGACTATATGACATCTGAGTTAGCTTCTACCTCTCAGTCTCTGATCCAGTGATCCTTCAGAAATTCCACTTTGCAAGTGTAGCATCTTCCTCCCCTCCCTTTCCCACCTCCAGGTCCTGAAATATTAGCATAACTTCAGCTGCATTCCAATTGATCTCTGGCTTCACACTCCATTGTGGGAGTTATCACATTCAAATCTCACTAGAGTGTGGCGTCATTGTTAGTAATTTGTTCTAAATGCATGAATTACACAAGCCAGACCATAGTCTAGCTCTATGGACAGCTAAGAATCATTTATAAGAAAAGAAAGTATGACTACTTTATACCTGGTGAACCTCAGCTAACTCAAGATCCAGTCTTGCTGATTTTTTAAGAAATTTATTCTTTGTGGTGAGCTCTTTGGGTTTTGGAGTTTTGATTCGAGGTTGTGTTACAAAATCTGGGAGGGAGGCCTCAAGTTCAAGTAACCCTAGGAGAATCAAAGACATAAAAAAAGAAAGTATTTGATAAAACATTCATTGAATTAATGTTTATTAACTAATACCTTCTGTGCATCTCCCATTATTCTAGGAACTAAGGGACCAAAAAAAAAAGTTTTAAATGTGAAAGTGAAGAGGGGAAATAAGGGAAGAAAGCTGTACCCCAACTGGGATAAGCTAGGTAGAGTTCAGATTTGAGAACAGAAACACCCAGAACATCTGGCAGTTAACAAAAAAACACTACAGGCCTTTAAGATTTTGCATCTATCACGATGACCAACTGATTTTCTCCCAATTTGGAAAGTAAGCAAAATTAAGAAGGTATTAAACTAAGTATACAGATTTAAGTAATCTCAGAAAGTAAAGAAGTAAACAGAAATTATGAAATTTTGATGGGCTAATAAGGCACTAACACTCAGAAGACTGGTCATATTTATGGTCAGTTTAAAAAAGTTAGCCTACTAAACACTAAAAATTCAGGAATGAGTAATGAGCTAAACAAGCAATCTGTAAGAACCAATCACTCTTCTCTTTTTGGGATGGGAAAGAGAGGGAGGAGATTTTCATCCCTTCCTTTCCCCATCACCCACCCACCACTACCAGTTATGGCGTTTTGAAGAAGAGCTCAAAGTTATTGGTATTGTTGTTACTGCTTGCCCTTTGTTCTCAGAGAGGACCATGACAGTCAGGGAGGTGATGCCATGACATGCAGGTGAATTGGACTTAAGTGAGAGAGGGTTGGACAAGGTCACCTGCTTCACTTTCCCCTCTGGCCAATGGTCAGTTATAGATCAGGACTGTTGCAGATGGCTCTGACTGCAGAGGGAAACTTTGGTCTTTTTAAACTGTTTAAATTAGTAATTCAAGGAAGGAAGCCAAAAAATATTCCACTGAAACAGAATGGCAACAAGGAAGCATTTTGAAGGACCATAATCTCTTCTGGCTCTAAAGCTATGATCCTATGATTTGACAGAAGTAGCTAACTAGTAGTATAAAAGCCAACTATGGAGTCAAGGTTGAGTATGGAAAAATGAAGCCAGAGCTGGAAAGATGGCCTGGACCAAAAGGATTTGGCCCTGAAAGTAAACATTTCTAAATACTTGACATTTACATTCTTTTACTTGCTATGTGCTAATTGCTCCTAGTTTGAAATTATTTTCAAGGCATATTCTAGTCTCTATTGGAAGTCACTCTCCCAAAAGCAAAACAGTCAATCAGAGAAGTGCTTATTAAGAACATATGTTTCAGGCATTGTGTTAAGTGCTAGGGATAAAAAGAAAGGCAAAAGACAGTTCTTATTCTTAAGGATTTAGATTATGAAATCTAAAGAGAGACACAACAAGCAAACAACTGTACAAACAAGATATGTACAAGATGAATTACAGACAATCTCAGAAGGAAGACAGAAGCAGTAACAGAAATTGGATCCTTGTAGGTGGTGAGTTATCAGCTGGGACTTGAAGGAAACCAGGTGGCAGAGATGAGAAGGGAGAGAATTCATTTTCTAGCATGATAGGTTCATCCTTGGTTTTCATATAATCAATCTTTCCTTGTTTGATGCCCAGTTCCAGTTCTATAGTAATTTTTTTCTATCTCTTCCTTCTTGTCAGCTAATTACTGGGCAACCCTGCTTCCCTTGGATACCCTGTTAGTATCCCTGATGCATATATTTCTTAAGTTCTTCCTGAAAAGAAGTTTGTTTTTTCAAAATAACACTGTATTTACAAGAATAATTTCCCTGGTTTATTCTTTCCGCAGTCATGGTTTTCTTATATTTGGCTTCCATTAGATGTGTTATCCCCTGTTTTTTTTTTGTTGTTGTTGTTTATAAGATAAACACCTGTTATACTCTGTTACACCTATATGCTTGAATTTTTCATGATGACTTACCTTCATAGGTGTTAAGAAAGTGGTTTTTGACAACAAAACGCTCCGATTTATTGTCTGGAAAACAACCCAGTCGAGAAAGAGGTCCATAGACTTGAGATGCAAAATTATTATAGTCACTAATGATGTTTCTTCTCTCAAATTTCCCCTCCACATTTCTTGCTCTTGCCACCAGTTTTCTGATTTCTGAAATGTAATACAACTACATGATAAATTGCCTCAAAGGTATTGTTCTAAAGAGTGATTTACTTAACAAACTAAATTTAGCCAAAGGCCAGCTTCCAAACTAACCTAGGTTATGTTCAGAGTGACATTTAATTCCAACACAAATCTCAGCTACTTCTCTTTTTCTTTAAATAGACATTTTATGTTGAGGAACATTGATGTTTGAGTTTGGTATTTTTTGCAATGCTATACTGAAAGTCATGTATCCATATATATGGTATTTATGGTGTTCAAAACTATATGATCACATGGGAAACTAACTGAAATCTGATTTCTAGTTGTATTCACATAGTGAAAGTTGAATTCAAGAAACATTTTTGTTTCTCATATTATGAGTTACACACACTAGAAATACAAAAAATGAAAGTCTTGGGGACTCTTCCCTTTCACTATAATTTATGTTTATATAAAGCTTTTTATGGGTTTTATGAATTATTAAAACTGTTAATAGTTGTATGTTTCTTAGTCTAATCCCATACCAATAGCTTCAGAAGTTGCTGAACACAAAATCAATTTCAATACTGAGCTTAAATTCTTTCCTGAGATAACCTAAAAAAAATGGAAAGAAGACCATTCTTGAATAGTCTCAGGTCCATCTTGAATAGTCTCAGGATAAATTAATGCCCCAATTGCATGTTTTTAGAATTGCTTTGTAGATAGGAGAAAATTACTACCATAAATATTTAAAATATAACTAAGACTTACAATGGCTATTTTCACTTTATTGTCCAAACTCTCTTTCAAGTCTTAACACTTTTTAAGTCCTATCATCTAGAACTACAGTATCCCCAAATGAAGGAAACCCTATGGTAGAGATCTGCCTACTATGTTCCTTCTTCCTAATTTAAATAACCTGGTTGCTAGGCAATTATCAGTGGATTTTTCTAGAATTCAATTTTTGCTGTTTCTCTTTTTTTGGCTTTAACAATATATCATTATCCTTTTCTCACTTCTGGTTGTGTACATTAAGATGATTTTTTTTAAAAAATTCCGCATTTTGGTGTAATAGATAGAGCACCAGCCCTGAAGTCAAATTCAAATTCAAATCTGAACTCAGATACTTAGTTCCTAGCTGTGTGACCCTGAGCAAGTTACTTAACCCCAACTGACTCAGCAAAAATAAACAAAATATTCAGCATTTTTAATTACATTGTCTATTTGAGAGCTTACTTCAACCCAACTGTTCCATTTCCCTGATCTTTCCTATGACAAAAATTACCTTTCACGTGTTCATGTCTAATTCTTGCCAATTTCTCTTCCTTTTCTCCCTGAAGTTGAGACCACTGGGCATTCAAACGCTTTATGTTCATTTCATTTTGGTCATCTTCTCGCTTCTTCAGTAGCTGTTTGAGGACCTCTAGTTGAAGTTCCTGCAGTCTTTAAATGACAAATATGCAAACATACATCTCAAATAGAAATCCTCCAATAAAGTACAAAATGGCTCTACCAAAAATTCTGATCTTTATTCTGGTTGGTGCTTATTTGTCAATTATTTTGTTATGTGATATTTCCAGAGACTAAAGCCTAAATCTGTACTTTGAACACTATCAAGTATTAATCTAATTAAAGTCACACTTTTTTTTTTTTTTTTTTTTTTTGACAAGTGGCAGGGTTTGGTTACATCAACAAATCAGGTTAAGGAGATGTTTATGAAGACCACTAAAAATAATTTTCATGGGTGACAAATCATTGCTGCTCCCCTTTTATCCTCTTAACATGCTACACATCATTATTTAAATCAATTGATCAGTAGGAATTTATTGGAGTGCCTATCCCAAAGGTTCCCTCTGATTCTGAAGTTCTCTATCTCCCTTCCAGTTATTTATTAAGGATTCCAAGTAATTCAAAAGGTTTTGACATGTCCTTAGCGTTTTTAATTCAGGATCTACCACAAATCCCTTTAAAAAGTATCTTGTTTTTATTTTCTAGTGTGTGTAACCTAAAGTCCAATGTGTGGCATTTAACTGACACGGTCATTATCAAGGATGACTGACATTCAAATATAGTTATGGATTAATTAGCAAATAAGTGCATGTTGAAAGGCCATTTAAGTGGCAAAATAATATGTCTTTAGTACAAAATAAGTGATTATAACCATCAGTTAGAATGGGAGAGTAAGACCAAAGACATATAAATTCATATCTGTATTCTGTTCATTGATTGTACTTTTTTGCCTTTTAACCTACTTATTTATTATCTTAGAATTATTATCTTATTATCTTAGAATCATAGTATCTCAGAGATATAAAGGCCTTCAGAGTTCATTTATTAGGGCAGCTAGGTGGCACAGCGGACAGAGTGCTGGGCCTGGAGTCAGGAGGAATCACCTTCCTAAGTTCAAATACAGCCTCAGGTATTTTCTAGCTGTGTGACCCTTAGCAAGTCACTTAACCCTATTTGTCTCAGTTTACTTATCTGTAAAATGAGTTGAAGGAGGAAATAGCAAACCACTCCAGTATCTTTGCCAAGAAAACCCCAAATGGGGTCACAAAGAGTTGAACACAATTGTGATCACTGAACAACAAAAAGAAAAAGCTCCCCACAAACTTCAGTGATGTCTCTGACAATAAGACTGAGGGCCTTGGGTTGGGAAATTCAATTAGAGAGAGAAATTTGAGTCTAAGTATACAATTACCTAGGAATATCCCTGTACTTAACACCTAAGGAAGAGATAAACTATTCCAGTATATTTGCCCAGAAATCCCCAAATGGGATCATGAAGAATCGGACGTTACTGAAAAACGACTAAACAACAAAGACATCATTTAGCCTCTCCCTGACCCAAGAGAGAAAAGTTCTCCTCAATATTATCATCCTAAACAACTCGTTATCTAGTTTCTACTTGAAAATTTCTCATGAAAAGAGTCAACTACTGTCTGAAAATTTAGAAAAAAATGTTTAAATGTCAAAATTAAATCTGTCTTTATTACCCCCTAATTCTATCCTCAAGATTTAAGAAAAACTCATCTAATCCCTTCAAGTACTTGAAGATAGCTAATTTGTCATTCCTACTTAATCCTGTTTACCTTAATTTCCATGTCTGCAAAATGAGCTGGCAAACTATTGCAGTTTCTCTATCAAGAAAACCCCAAACAGGGGCAGCTAGGTAGCACAGTGAATTCTTCAAATTATCTTTATAGGACACAGTTTCCAGATTCATGTCCAACCTGGTCATCCTCCTATTGATACACTCTAGCTTGTCAGAGTCTTTTCTAAAACTGGATGCCTTGATCTGAACATACTGTTCCAACTGTGTCCTGCCCAGACCCATCCCCTACAGGGACCATCACCTCCCTAGTTCTAGACATTCTGTTTCTCTTTCTTAGTACACAGCCTCAGATCGTATTAGCTCTATTGAAATTGCTGTATCATAATGCTAATTCATTCTGAGCTTTGAGTCCACTAAAACTCCTCATTTTTTTCATATGAACTGTTGCCTAGCCTCACTTCTGCTGTACAGTTGATTTCTTTAACCTAAATAAGGGCTGTTATTATACTTATTACATTTAACCTTATTAGCTTCAGCCTATTGAACTTTTAAAATCTTGTTTCTTCCATCTCTTAGTTATCTGAGAGCAGCTTTATATCATCTGAAAATGTAATAAGTATACCAACCAAACTTCTTTCATGCCACTGCTATTAATATTGTTATGAGGATAAAAGGAAGGAGCATACCTGCCACTATGAATTTCTAGGAAGGGAAAATTAAGTAAAATGAAAATTTATGATGGCAATCGAAATTAGAACCATTCAAATGATACATATTTATGTATAATTTTTTCTAATTTTAATATTCTAAATCCATTTAAAATGCTGAGGTTTTATTGCTGACAAAAAGAATAGCAGATCATTGAGGACATCTCTGCATGTTTTGTAGCTAAATGATTTTCAATTCTTTTGGTAAAAATATGTGCTACTTATTGTAAAGCACCCTCTACTTTCTCCCAGGTTTAAATTCAATAAGGGAAAAACTCTAAACAAGAGTAATTTTCTGATAGCAGGGAGGTCTTTCTGACTGCATCATTTAATGGAGATGGTAGTTGGAGACAGATCTGCAAGAAACAGTTGACAGTCTTGACAAGATTTTCATTTTATAGGAACTGTGTTGCCACACTAACCAGATGCCTCTTTGCATTTTCAATATCTTTTTGTAATAGGGCATCTGTCTCTCCAAAGTGTGAAAATGTTGAGGCTATGTACTCAGTGCCTCATGTTTGACAACAATTTTGTTCAAAGCATTATTTCCAATAAAACTATAAACTTTTCCTAAGACATAACAAGGCATTAAATGACCTTACTTAGAAGCCTATTTGAAATTTTGGAAAGATAGCCTTTGAGGTCCCTCCCAGTTCCAATTCTATGATTCTTTGATAAAGCATCTTTTTAATCCCTCAAGTCTGTGAAATTAAGAATTGTCAAATTATTTAAAATTTAAAAGTTTTTACAAAACAAAACCAATGAAGCTAAAATTAGAAAAGATTTTGACAAATGGAAGAAATATGGAAAAAAAATTTCTGTAGCAAGTTCCTCTGACAAAGCTTTCATTTCTAAGACATAGAGGGAACTGTTTCAATTTTGTGAAATTAAGAACAATTCCCCAATTGATAAACTGGTCTAAGGACATGAATGGGTAATTTTCAGAGGAAGAAATCCAAGCTATCAACAATCACTTCTTCTTTAGGCAACTCAAGTCACAAAGAGAAGGTTGTAAAATGTATTCTAGAGAATTTCTTCACCTGGCAGGTCCTTCTGCTAATGGAATTGCAGGTCCATCCCTAAACTCCAGCAAAATAACATGATCACTCTAAACTTGTTACATTTCAATTTAAGAATTCTCTTGTAATTTCTTTCTTGACAGTTCTAAAGAGCAATCAAAGATAATAGACATGTGGTACATGTAATAGGGGACAGTTTAGGAATTACGTTTAGTGTTTGATTGGAAGTTTTTTTATGTCCATTTGTGTTTAAGTTTCTAAGAGGGGATCTGTATTGCTTGGCTGTCCATTTCTTTTTCAAATAATATTTTATTTTTCCATATGTATGCAAAGATAGTTTTCAACATTCACCTTTGCAAAATCTTGTGTTCCAGATTTTTTCTCCTTCTCTCCTCTCTTCCTCCTCCCTTAGACGGCAAGCAATCCGATATAGATTAAATATGTGCATTTTTCTAAACATATTTCCATATTCATCATGCAGTGCAAGAAAAATCAGGGAAGGGAGAAAGACAGGGAGATGGAGATGGAGAGAGAGGGAGGAGAGAGAGACAGAGACAGCAGACAGAGAGAGAGAGAGAGAGAGAGAGAGAGAGAGAGAGAGAGAGAGAGAGAGAGAGAGAGAGAGAGAGAGAGAGAGAGAGAGAGGGGAGGTGGGAGAGGGAGGAGAAAGAGCAGTCTAAGGTTTGCATTACATTTTTTCCTCATCTAATCCAGACAACTCTATGTGATAGGTGCCAGTATTACTTTACATATGAGGATACTAAGGCTGAAACAGGATATGTGACTTGACTAGAATCATACAAGCATGGATCTGATGTAGATGAGGCAGGTTCTGAATTCAGTTCTTACTGACTCTAGTTCAACTCTCAGTCCCTCCTGACTGTACCACCCACTGTTACCCAACTACCTAATGATACACAAACTGCCATTCAGAAGCACAAACATCCTTTCTCATTTGACCAATGGTGCCTTCAGATGATTTTTTGGTCATTTTGGAGTCTCTACATTAGCTTAATGTAACATTTAACTTAATGTAAACATTTAACTTGTCATTTCATATGCCGAAGTGCTTATGGATGAAGTTATAGGAGAGATGGGAGTCTTTGTCTGTTTCAAGCTTTTTAATCCTTTTCCTAGAATCAGGACCCACAAATGCCTGAAATATTTAACCAAACTCTTGAAACACTGGAAAATGATGTGCCACTTGTAATGGTTTGCTACCTCAAAGCTTTAAAAAAAAAAATCTACAAGATGTGGAAAAACAACTTATACAATTCCATCTGTTTCTAATTTTTTTCAGATCTGTAAATCTTTGGATTATGATGTTTTGTTTTGGTTTTCTGAGGTTAATAATTATGTCCCCACACACATCAGCACTTTTTCCAAATATGTTTTCACAACTTTATTTCAGTGATTCTAACAACTGTAAACATATGTGCTATAGCAGGCTCCAAAATGAGCAAGATGGAAGGCATATATCACCTTGGAATCCTGTTCCAGACTCTCGCTGACCTCTATAGAAATAAAATAAGCAACTATCTTATCTATAGCTTTTCTGTTCCTCTGTTCTGCACATGCACAGGATCATCTTCCTCTAGCTCTGAAATCCTTCCCACACCCTGCAGATGTCCTGTTCAAGGCCAACATAGGCAATATTTCATCTTAAAATAATGGTAAAATAATGCCAAAGAGATAGTGGAGTTAAAATCCAGAATGAGACATGGATTCTTGGCCCTGGTCATCACACAAATTTATTTGCTAAACTATGCCCTTTCATTTTGAGAGTTAAAAAACTTGTTCATTGAGATGGAGTGTATAACCTTAAGATGATAAATGTTTATAGAAGCAATACTTTTAAAAATGCTTTTTAAAAATGGGACTGTCGGAGGAGGATTCTGGGAAGATGATAGAGTAGTTCAGTAAATTTCAAGTTCTCCAGATTTCCCCCACAAACAGACCAAATTTGCATCTCCAAGTGAACATAGATTCTGAAAAATCCACAACACTTGGGGCAGCACAGGGCCCTCCTGGAGAAGGTCTGAAGACCCCAGGCTGGGGATTAACCCATAAGAAGTGCCAACTATCCGGGCTAGCTCCGTAGGAACAAGTGGGGAACCATAGGGATAGCTGAGTTTGTCTGGGATCTCAGCAGGAGCCAGAGGATCTTTCACTTCCCACATTGTGTGAGGAGTTAGGAGTCAGGGAAGACTAAGGGAATTTTGACTGATTAGGAATGCCAGGCCCAGCTGTGCTTCCGAAACAGCCCTGGGGGAGAGCAGGAACCACCAATGAGTGCAGAAATAGTGGGGAAAGGATATTGCTGGCTGGGGAGGGGGAAGTTTTTGATTTGGGTTCCAGGTCAGAAGGGAGAGCTGAAATGGATCTAGGGGTACCATCGCTCTACCCCACAATTAGAGGTACTTATACTAATACTTCTCATTTAAAAAAAACAAAAAGAAAGAAAGAAAGAAAGAAAGAAAGAAAGAAAGAAAGAAAGAAAGAAAGAAAGAAAGAAAGAAAGAAAGAAAGAAAGAAAGAAAGAAAGAAAGAAAGAAAGAAAGAAAGAAAGAAAGAAAGAAAGAAAGAAAGAAAGAAAGAAAGAAAACAGGCAAGAAGAAAGAAAGAAAGAAAGAAAGAAAGAAAGAAAGAAAGAAAGAAAACAGGCAAGAAGAAAGAACCCAACCAAAGAAACTTTCTATGGGAATAGGGAAGACCAGGGTTCAGGGGTGGACAGTAAAGTAAAACAAAACCAAACAGAACAAAACCCTCTTATATCCCCCAAAATAACATTATATGATTCCCTAACCATAGGGAAACTCAAGAAAGATTTTTTAAAAATCAAATGAGAGGCATTGAGGAAAAGAGAAAAAAATAATAAAAACCATCTAAGAAAACCAAGAAAATTATGGAGAAAAAAAGTCAGCCAATTTGAAAAGTAGATATGGAGGCTAAAAGAAGTAAATAATTCTTTGAAAATTAGAACTGGGCAAGTATAAGCCAGTGAAGCTAGAAAAAAATGAGCAAGAAACAGCAAAATAAAATATAAAGAATGAAAGGACAGAATGTGAAGCATCTATAAAAACAACAGATCAAGAAGAGAAAATATAAGAATTGGACTACTTGAAAGTTGTAACTAAAAAAAGAATCCAAGAAAGTCCTGAAGTGACAGATCATGAGGGCAAGATAGAAACAGAAAAAATTCACTCATCACCTTTCCTTTGTGGAAAACACATAGAAAACAGAAATGTTTTTGCCTAACTTTTAAACTCCCAGATCAATGAGAAAATGTTGCAAAAAAACAAGAAAAAAAACCAACTTAAATATGCTGGAGCTACAATTAGAGTTGTACAGGACTTAGCAGCAGCCACAATCAAACACTGCAGGTCCCGCCAGACT